>NC_141539.1:83722500-83872500 GCF_021556685.1 Rattus norvegicus | reverse complement strand
TGTTATTACTTTAAGTATATTTCTGATAAAGATTTACTTTATCAGATGTTATCCTATCTTAGAAAATCGCAGGTGCTGGAAATAGGGACTGTCAGGACAATCTTATAGTATACATTGCATTTGTTTTAGTTTATTGTATGTTTAGTGATCCAAATTCCACATGTACAATGTAATAGATGGCATTTTAGAACATTTCTTGTAATGAGTGCTTTATATTATTAGCTCTATTAGCTTCATTAACTCCAATAGCCAGATCCTGTTAATATAATCTCTTTAAAGGTAAGGAAAGCAAGGAAAGAGGTCCCATAGCTTGCTTATGTCATGGACTAGTGACATGATTGAATTAATACTTGAACTCAGATGATCTGAGAGCAGTATCTTATTACTGCAGCTTCCAATATCGTGTTGCTTCAACAGTCAGAAACACACACACACACACACACACACACACACACACACACACATACACACCTTAAATCAAGGATTGAGTGCTAAAATACAATTTAGAAATTTCCTGATGATTCAGATATAATAATTAACAACCTTTGACAGCTGGGGAAATGACTCAGTTGGTAAAGTACCTGCCACACAAACAATATCTGAGTTTAGGTTCCCAGAACTCTCTAAAAATTAGGCCATGGTGGTACATGCCTTTAACTTCAACTACGGGTGATAGTGGAGTCCGGTGGGTCTCTGAAGTTCGTTGGCAGTCTGGCCTAATCAATAAGCTTCAGGTCCAATGAAAAACCCTGTCTCAAAATATAAGTTAAGAACAATTGAACAAAGAAACCTAAAGATGATCTCAGACCTTCACATGAACACAAACACATACACACTCATGTGCACATACACACATACATATACAATGCTGCCACATTTACATACACAAAAATTATAATCTCTAATTGTCATTATTAAATTACTCATTAAATATCCTTAACACTAACCTCAACATCCACCTTAACACAATGGTGTCTTGGAAAACTTGATCAATGCCTGGTTTCCCAAACATACTACTTTGGGCAATCCTCTAACTTCCTGAGCTAGCAATCCTATCAGGAAAAAGAAATTAGATTGCTCTTAGTTCTCAGGCACCAGTGTCTTTTAATTATTGCTTCTGTTACTAGCTGCTCACAAACCATTTCTTTCCTCCTCCTCCTCCTCCTTCTCCTCCTCCTCCTCCTCCTACTCCTACTCCTCCTCTTCCTCTTCCTCCTCCTCTAACTCACCAACATCATCAAACAACAAATCTGTAGTCACCGACCTTCCTAGTGTATAGTTGACAGGAATCTTCTTATCCCTTAAGAAAATGGTGGAGCATTTATCTACCTTCATTCTTTGAATAGTCCTCTCAGTTTTCAAGATGGAAAATTTACAGGAATCAAGAGACCATGCCAGTTTACCTCACATTTGTTGTGCACTGGAGCACCGAGTAACCAGGCATGTAGCTAATTTTCTGTTAGCAGCACATAAATTGTGTGTTGAAGTAATAAAAAGATGGCAATAAAAACTATAAACCTCACGTTTATAAAACAAAGTAATGAAAAGCAAATTGCCCCTCCATGTGAAGTCAAGTCATGAAATCCCTTTCTATAAAACCTGTACTTGAAGTCAGTGCCCATGGCACACTTCAGCTATTGATTCCTGCAAGTTAATAATTTCTACCAGTGGTGTGCAATCCCTAGATGGTTGGTAAAACATCTGTCAACCTGTGTCACACTCTAAAAAGTCACCCAGTGGGTCAATAAAATTTGTGTGTCTTTGGTGTGCAGACCATTCTAGAAGATACAGTGGGGAAATGTAAAGCAAATAAATGTATAAATTGATTCAGAGACCAATGAATCTCAGTGACAGCTCTCTGGATAAGAAAGTATAAAGTCAAATTTAGGATAATCTCGTGTCCCTTCAGTAATAAACACAAAGTTTTCATGAAATAATAAGTTATTTGAAATCCACTTAACTCTACTTTATTTTCTTACAATTTGAAAAGCATACTTTTCAAAACCCGTAGGCTTCACTACCGTGATATATCTCATACCCATTGAGCTTTAAAACCTCTCTTCAGAACAGAATGTGTTTACCACATAACCCAGAGAACAGAACAAAGTCATGGGCCTTGGAATGGAGTAACCTCTCCTGTTATCTCATAGGAAGAAAGTACAGGAACTATATATAGCCTATGGGATGCCTCATTTGATTCAAAGGTAGAGACAGGAGGAGGGATGGTCTGTGCATGTGGGCATTTGGTGGAGTTGTTGACAACACAGAATATCACAATCATCACTCCTGATAGAAACGCCTTGGGAAAGAAATAGCCAAGAACAGAACTGAAAATTTATTTTATTCACTCCAGGAAGTTATAGCCTCACACCAAGCATCAATAACTTAAGAAAGGGGAAGTACAAAGACTCAGACAATGCAAGAACCGCAAGACACTGTTCTCTGAGCCAAACCTTGGTTTGGAGTTTCATTCACCTGACTCAGAATGCAACAGGTTGTTCTTGGAAAGGAAAAACTGGACTGAAGTCTTCAGACCTCTGTATGGTGGAGTCAACCCAGCTTTTAGTTGTATTCACCTTAAAAACAATCCTCAAGAGCTAGTATAAAAAGCCATGTGAACTGAATGCTGCAATAAATATTCCTATGATTATTCCAGGTCCCAACAGAATGCGAGTGAACTAAATAATTTTTTCTCTCAATTGGAAATTAGAGATCCCAATAGACCAGGAAAGGATCATTTCAATATAAAAGGCATGCTAATGTATCTCATATGCCCACTGCTTAGCACACGTTTGACAATGTTTAGTGAATTAATAAAATAAATGAGCCAACAATGAAGCACCGGTCTTCCATGTCTCATCCTCCAGCATTTTTTCTGGGACCATTTTAAAAGCTACTAGAGAAACTTTTTGAAAGTGCATGTAGACCTCATACTTTGACCCTCTCCAGAGAAAAAGACCTACTACACATCTACTACATGTGAAACAAGTTCTTTTGTGATTCTTACCCACAGCTAAATTTAAAGCAAAAAAGAATAAAAAGGAAACATAAGGTTTTATACAAATAATTCTCTACAGAAAGACTAGGTTTTATGATTGATTTACTCTGTAACCTTGGGAAGTCTCTATACTTCTCTGAGCCAAATACCTCAAGCACGAAGCAGTGTTTGACCAGGTACAGACAGCACACAACCACTGGGCCTACAACTTGATCAAAGCAAAGGAAAGAGAAATTTATAATACAAAGTGTTTCGTGGGGTCTTAGAGGACAGAGTGTGTTGATATTCTCTTCCCCCATAAAATAACAATCACCAATCAGAATCATTAACATTTAATTTCATTATGCAATAATTACTTGTGCTAAACAGAATTTTAGAAGTCATTATACACTTGCTATAATCATTGTTGCCCTGGGCCCTCACAAGTTCAACCCTGTCAGCAATTAGATTCTATTAATTATCAATAGAATCTGGGAGCAGCGAAGGGTGGGGATTGCTATCTTTGTTTTGTGTCCCTCCTGCTGAGTCTTCCAAGCAGCAACAGATAGCTGTAAGTCCATGAGCATGCCAATGGCTTGGCAAATCTTGGTAGGTCATAGAACAAAATGGAAAGGATTTCAGGTGGAAAAGGGGAAGGTGTGGTAGAGAGGTGAGAGGTAAGAGTGATCCGTAGGTAAAAATTTATGTGTGGATTTTTAATATAAATTAAATTTAAATTTTAAAATAGCCACTGTATGCCTATATCCTTTCAATAAGCTCATCGTTATATCCACTACACAGTTAAAATTATAGCCAAAGGTGATAAACTCTTAAAGAAAATTTCATAGGTCAAAAATAGCGAAGTTGACCTTCACACTCTGGTAGGTGGCTTTAAACCAATGATTTCCCCCCTCACCCCTACTCAATCCCATTTATATTCTAAAGGTTCACTGTGCCATAAGTATCCATATGTTTTAAAACTAATGCACATTTTCCTTGTGAAGGAAAGGAAAATATGTGTTCTTTAAAACTTGAAAGGGTGAGCCCTTCTAATAACGCAATCAATTTCCTGTAGTTATCTTTGCACACCAGAGTCTGCGAGAGCCTCCTAAACAGGAAGCTTGCTCTCAGCACTGCCTTCACCAATATCTCATGGTTGCTTCCTGATAAAAGACAACTCCTTAGAAGCTCAAACTCTGGAAATTTCCAAGTTATTCTTACAAACAAGATCATCAAGTCGATAAGCTAATCAATAATATTTACTGAATTAATTTTAAATGCATACAATATTTGCCCAGTACTTTGGAGCTAGACTTACATCCTGATGATGTAGCACAAAGCCTTTCCCATTTAGTCGCCTGACATTCATTAATAAAACTCTCATTTTATCAAATCTCATGATTTCTGTTCTTGCTGAACTTTCTTCCATAAGCTCCAGCCTGATAGTGCTCAAGTCATGGAAACTTTAAAATATGGGGTCTATTAGAAGGTAATCACATCACGGGGCTCCATGGAATAGATCAAAATTGATCTTTGGACTAGGTTCATTCTCACAGAAGTATAGTAGTGCTCAAAGGAGAACGAATTATTATGACGAGACCATTTTACGTGCTTGGCCTCTTCGACACATGACCACTTCTGTTTCTGAGCTGTGATATGACACAGCCAGAGACACTCTCCCCAGGATCCCAGCACCGTGTTGTTTAGACGTCACTGCCACCAGACTTATGAGTCAAATGAACTCCATTTACACGGTTTCAACTTCAACGGCTTTGTTACAATAACACAAAATTAACTAATCCAGTAATGCCCCTGCTTATATTACTTGGGTTTTAAAAGACATTTTGTTGTTTTGATCCATTTCTTTAAACACCTAGAAAAATTCATTTCAATATCCTTATTGAGTAAGCGAAGGACACAAATCTAAACAAATAGTTTCTTCATACATCAATCCTCTCCGGGACAATATGACTCACTCCACGT
The DNA here is from genome assembly GCF_021556685.1 of Rattus norvegicus. Classification (NCBI taxonomy): domain Eukaryota; kingdom Metazoa; phylum Chordata; class Mammalia; order Rodentia; family Muridae; genus Rattus; species Rattus norvegicus. Next base: position 83,867,540 of record NC_141539.1, on the reverse strand, counting down.
AATTTTAGATTTGAATCACTCACACGTATTTTTTAGGGTGTTGATATTATACTCAGTTTCCTGTCCTTTCTCTGTCATAAAAGTTCTGTCTTAGTAACTCTTTGTTAAGAGAGTCATATTGTACTGGCAAAGACGGTGAATATTTAATGGGGTTGGATTAGCTGGAATGTTTGAGCAGCAACAAGGACATCACTTAACAGTGAAGTCTGCCAGTGGGAGTACAATTAGCAGTATCACTTCCCTATGACGGAAGCTGACTACAGATGGTACAGAAAAAGTTCAGAAGAAAACTGGCACTGCCTACCTTTGTGACATCTCCTTTACCCAGCCTTCTCACCCAGAAACATGCAACAGTCAGAACTATTTCTCATTGGAGATTGCGTCTAAGAAAAGATCTGTGTCCTGCCTGACAGACCTCCTGTTCTTGATCCCCCAGGTTCCCTTTTAGCCTTCAGTGTCCTTCAGATTATGTGTGAGTGCTGAAGCAATGACTCTGGAGCTATGGCTCTCATTAGAATGTGTCAAAGAGCAGTAGGAGGAAGAAGGGGAGCTTTGTTTGAACTTCTAACCTGGCAAATCTAATTTGCAGACAAATGAACCTACAGGAGCTCTGGGCCTCTTTGGTCAGAAATTGCATACCACTCCATGTCACTATTCCAGGTCACAGCCTGGCAGCCTGTGCAAAACTTAATAAGGCAAGCTAACCCTCAGTGATCAGCGTCTGTTCTGAAAGTGCCTCTGCTCAGAAGATTGCTCTGAAAAACACAGCATTCTGTGTGTTATTAACTCCAATTCTGTCCATTTGTTGCATATACATTCTTTTTATTTAATTGGATATTTTTATTTACATTTCAAATGTTATTGCCTTTCCTGATTTCCTGACCATAAGCCCCCTATCCCATCCCTCTCCCCTTCTTCTATGAGGGTGTTCCCACTCCCCAACCACCCACCCCTTCCCAACTCCCTGTCCTGACATTCCCCTACACTGGGGGTAGGGGGGCATCCAGACTTGGCAGGACCAGGGCTTCTCCTCCCATTGGTGCTCAACAATGCCATGCTCTGCTACATATGCAGCTGGAGCCACAGGTCTGTCCATGTATCCTCTTTGGGTGGTGGTTTAGTCCCTGGGAGCTCTGGTTGGTTGGTATTGTTGTTCTTAAGGGGTTGCATGCCCCTTGAGCTCCTTCAATCCTTTCTCTAATTCCTCCCATGGGGACCCCATTCTCAGTTCAAAAACCCTATAAGGTAGACAGCGCAGACCTTGTGGTGAAGAAGTCATGAATCTGCCCTCATAGAGTTCATAATTTCATTTGGAAGACAAACCCAACACTGCAAGTTTAGACAATATATAGTTTTATTTCAGGACAGTGTAGGAAAGTGCAAGAACATACTGGAAGGTTCTAATTTTGTTTTAGGATCTGTGACAGCTTCACTGAGAAAGTAACATTTATCACTGAGGGATAAACAAAAGCTATCCAGTATGTCAGACCTCTCTCATTCTGTTTCAGACACTCTTCCTGGCTCATCCCTCGCTCCACATGCTCTGAAGGCAGCCAGATCTTAGCAGACTGAACATTTCCACACAGCTGTAGACTAGCACTGCCTTTCTCTGCCTTCCGTTTTGCTCAATTTGCCTCCCACTGTGGCTTTCCTGGCTTGCCCCTCAGAACTCAGTGACAATATTGGTGAGACCTAGATGTGGAATATTTAAGATCAGCTGAGATAAACCTCTGACCAACCTAAGAGGAGGGGCTGATGGCGAACCTCTACCCAGGAACCATCCTGGGAAGAATTCACTATTCCAAGAGCCACACAAGGCAAAACTGAGCCATCAGTCTTCCTGAGCTGAGATTTTCCCTTATGGTTTTGCCTTTTCCTTCCTTCCTTGTTCCTCCTTAGTACCTCACTTCCTGTTCCCTTCCAAGGTGGCTCCCTTGAAAGAGAGTGGTTATTATCAGCCTTTACCTAAGACTCACTTTCTGGAGAACAGAAGCATATACTTTTTGCTCTAGTTGATGAGTTATATTCTAAGGAGAAAGAAGCACATGTTCAAAGCCTAAGTAAGACCCTGAGACCCTGACTTAACAGGACTAGAAAAACAGTAAGAGAATATAAGTAAGAACGATCATTTGAGGCATCAAGGAAGGGGATAGTTGGTATGTCATTCCCAAAAGTTTTAATATACACTGTGCCCTATGGGAAACTTGAAGCACCTATGGCTATTGAGCATTTGAAATACGGTGAGTCCAAACTGATAGCAGTTGTAAGTAAAGAGAACACACAATATTCATAAAACAGAATCAAAACAGGTAAAACAGCTCAATTTTTATCATTGATTCCTTAAAGTTGGCAATGCTGCGGTGTGTTGGGTTAAGTTAGTAGCACTAAAATTGATTTTTACCAATTCCCTTTGCTCTTTTAATGAACCTATCACAAAGTGTTATATTACACATAGGATTTAATTATATATATTTAATTTTTGAAATTAAAAATACATTATTTTTCCATTCTCTAACTCCTCCCATTTGCTCAGCACCTTGATTTCTCAAATTCATACCTTTTCTTTTTCTTTTTTCCTTAATGGTTCTTTAACACATACATACAAACATACATACATACATACATACATACATACATACATACATACATACATACTGTTGTTTGTTGTCTATGGTTGGGGCACCATGAAAGTACACCCTGCATATCAGGAAATCTATTACTGCCATCCTTTTATCTAGGCAGCTGTGCTATCGGGACTTTAATGGGACTAGCTTCGCTTAAATTTCTAGTAGATGCAATCTCACAGTAGACTTCTTGTTCCTCTGGGTCTTAAGATCACTCTGCCCGCTCCTACACTATGCTCATGGAGGCTGAGGTGCAGGTGTTGTGTTCTAGGTGTATTAGTAGAGGCTGGACCCCCCCCATCATTTCTTCTTTATACTTGCTGTAATGCTGTCTGTTGAAAATATAAATTTTCTTTGATGATGGGTGCTGACAATACTATTCTATGGGCATAAGGATAAATATTTAGAATGCAGTTACAAATCATGCTGGTCTAGTAAAGTGGTGAAATGATGTTCTCCTCCAATGTCCATGACTTCACTACCTCAGTTAACTGTCTTGGTTTCCAGTACCAGGTATAACTTCTGTCTTGTAGAGAAGGCCTTAAGTCAAATTACAGAGTTTGTGTTTACCACCAAATATTCATGCCACTGTGAACCCTTGGTGTTACCATTCCATGTTGGCCATTGTTGTGGTTCATAGGCATTGTGACCGCTTACCACTGTTTAGTTGCTTTTCTTCCTTGGAAGCTTGCACTATGTCTTCAGGTACCTTGAAAGCAAGTCATCCCCAGCAAGGAGACATTCAGGGCATGCAAATTCAGATCTTTGGAATTTACTGTCCAAAGTGCATGGTGTCTTCAGCAATAGGAGCTTAACCTTCAACCTCTGATGGCAATCAAGAGGGACAGCAAAGGCCGTGTGCCATGAGAGCCTTGGACAATCCAAACCAGTAATTTGAAAAGGGCCTCCTCATGCCTGGTATTGAGGTTTCTGGTAGATAGTCTACAGCTTTTGTGGAAAGCGCTGCAGTCCAGGTGAGAAATGTGCATTTAAACTAATGTATGTGTATTTTGTACATGTATACGTGTACATGCATGTGCATGTATGTGTATAAGTATATAATATATTTATATGTAGTTTTAAATAAATAAAAATATGATTCCTTACGTCTTTTTCAGACATCCTTACTTTTCTTTTTTCCTTCTCTTCCTTTTACTACATCGACCTCCTTCTTCCCTCCCTAATCATATCCCCCCTGCATTTTTATTTCCATTTTTAAATCACTTTTATCCTGTTATTTTCTTCTCAATTGCTACCAGCCATGTCCTCTTTGCTTTCCTGGTTTCTATGGTAACTCCAAATCACACCTGAAGATTTGGAATTAGAAGACACATATGACAGAGAAGATGTGATATTTGTCTTTCTGAGACTGAGTGAGTTCGCTCCATATAATCTCTTCTAATTCCATTCATTTACCAGCATTATTTTATTTTTGCTGCTAAATAGTACTCCACAGTATATACATGCCATATTTTCATTACTGTTCATCAATTGTAGGGCATTCAGATGGTTTGTGTGTCCTAGGTTTTGTGAATAGAGCAGCAATGACCATGGCTGAGTAACTATCTGTGGAGTAAGGTATTAAATACTTAGGGCATTTGCCAAGGAGTGAGAGAGTAGATTTACTTTCAGCTCTCTGAGGATTCTCCACACAGATTTCCATAATAGCTGTACCACTTTGCAATCCCAGCAACAGTGAACGAGGGTTCCCTTTTCCCAACATCTCTACCAACACTTACTGTCCATTGTTTCATAAACTTGCATTTTCCTAACAGCTAGGATGATGGTTGGTGTGTGTGTGGTGGTGGTGGTGGGGGTCCTCAGCCATTTTTGCTTTTTCTGTTGATAACTCTATATCCACAGTTCATTTTTAGTAGGTCATTTGTACATCATGTGTAAAGTCTACCCTTATATTATTCAAATGCCTTTTACTCTGCCTTCATATCTTGTTTCAATCCAGACAAGGTAGTGTAATGCTTATACCAAGAATCTCCTGTCTCAAGTATGTATAAACTATTTTTATCATTATTCTCTGCTTTGTCAATAAACACTGATCACCCAGTGGGTGGGCAGAATAGAGATAGGACAGGAAGTCCACCAACAAGAGGAGGGAAAGAGAGAAGGAGATTCAGATCCATGACAAGGATAGAAGATTTGAAACTATGATAAAGGAGTCCAGAGAGAGATCATGGAAGCCTACTGGAAACCCAAAAAGTCAAGTCAATAATATACAAGTATCATAGGATGGGGCTGAGAAGTAGCCATATTAACATAGAAGGTTATTTATGTTAACTATTTAACTGCTCAGCTATTGAAGTGTTGCCTAAAATAAATCTTGGTTCTCTATGTGGGTTTTAAGGAACTAACATAAGATAAAGAAGTACAGCCACTGGATGAATTCACTACATATATTTATATTAAAAATAATTCATTTACAGAATTCATTAGGTATTCTTAATGCTAATCATCTGACAAATGTATAACTGCAAAAATTCCCTCATACCCTGTGATCTTCCTCTTCATGAAGTTGATTCTTTAGCGCTGAAGATTTTTAATTTCATGAGGCATCATTGTTCATTGATGCCCTGAATTACTGGGCAAATTGACTCCTACTGAGAAGGCCTTCCCTACAGCTATATTATGTAGCATATTGCCTATGTTTTCTTCTAGTAGTTTCAATATTTCAGGTTTCACAATTAGATCTTTGATTCATTTGGCTCTGGAGTTAGGTTTATATACAAAGTAACAGATGCTGATCTAATTAGTCATTCTTCTACATGTGCACATCCAGTTTTCATAGAGCCATTTGTTAAAGATTATCTACAGCATATGCTTTTGGTGTCTTTGTCAAATATTAAATATCTGTAATTGCATGTATTCACATTAGGGTCTTCAATTTTCTTCCATTTGGCTTACATGTCTATTTTTGAGATACTACCATATAGTTCTTATTACTATAGCTCTGTAATATATTTTAAAGTCTAGTATGTTAATCAGTACAGCATTGTTCTCTTTTTCACGTTTATTTTGACTATCAGGGCTGTTGTGGTTGCATATGACTTTTAGAATTTTTTTCTATTTATGTGGGAAATGAGATTGAGATTTTGATTGAGGTCGCATTGCATGTGTAAATAGTTTTTGTAAAATAGTCACTTTTACAGCAATCAATCCATAAGCATGGGATGTTTTTCCATTTTCTAACATCTTTCTATTTTTTTCCAAGATTTGAACTTTTGAGCAATTCTGGTTTAGACTTTATCTTAAACAAATTAAGAAGCAACAAATAGTTTCAAGCAGGATAGCAACATGCCCAGATTTTCCTTTTTTAAATATCACTCTGACATAAAGAACTATTTAGATGTACAGACCATGAGAATGATGCTAAACTAACTAATTTGAAACCAAAGTGTGTGTGTGTGTGTGTGTGTGTGTGTGTGTTCACATTCGTGTGTGTGAATACAAACACACATGTGCCATGTATGGCACAAGTAAAAATGTCAGAGGACAACTGCCTATTTGGTCTTCATCTTCCACTTTATTCATTATTTTTGACTTTATATGCCAGGATATCTGGCTCATAAACTGCCAGGAGTTCTCTTGCCTCTACTTCCTGTTTCCCTGTACTAGAATAAGGATTACAGATGCTATATTGCATTTATGACTTGTTATGGATACTGGGAATAAATCTCAAGTTCTCATTCCCATGTGAGAAGTGCTTCCATACATGGATCCCTCTCCCCTGTCTCAAATGAATCTTTATCCTGGATTAATGGCAATGAAGAAATAGTTTGGTGATTAAGAGTACACTTGAGGGGTTGGGGATTTAGCTCAGTGGTAGAGCACTTGCCTAGCAAGCACAAGACCCTGGGTTCGGTCCTCAGCTCCAAAAAAAAGAAGAGTACACTTGAAAACATCATCCTGAGTGTGTGAAGTAACCCAATCATAGAAGAACACCACACGGTATGCACTCACTAAAAAGTGGATTTAGCCCAAAAGTTCAGAATATCCAATAAAATTAACAAACCACATGAAGCTCAAGAAAAAGACCAAAATGTGGATGCTTCAGACATTCTTAGAAGGGGAAACAAAAATACTCACAGGAGAAAATATGGAGACAATGTGTGGAGCAAAAATTGAAGGAAAGATCATCCAGAAACTGCCCCACCTGGAGGATCCATCCCATATACAGACACCAAACCCAGACAATATTGCGGGTGCCTAGAAGTACATGCTGATGAGATCCTGATATAGCTGTCTCTTGAAAGTCTCTGCCATAGCTTGACAAATACTGAGGCAAATACTCTCAGTCAACTGTTGGACTGAGAACAGGTCCCCAATGGAGGAGTTAGAGAAAGTACTGAAGTAACTGAAGGGATTTGCAACCCCATAAGAAGAACAACAATATCAACCAACCAGAATGCACAGAGCTCCCAGAGACTAAACAACCATCCCAAGAGAACACAGGAAGGGACCTCTGGCTCCATCCGGAGCAGAGGATGGCCTTGTCGGGCAACAATGGGAGGAGAGACCCTTGGTCTTGTCGAGGCTTGATACCCCAATGTAGAGGAGTATCAGGGCAGGAAGGTGGGAGGGAATGGGTGAATGGGTAAGGGAATGCCCTCATAAAAGCAGGGGCAGGATGGGATAGCAGGTTTTTGGAGGGGAAACCAGAAAAGCGGATAACATTTTAAAATGTAAATTTTAAAAAAACAATAAAAGAAAAAAAGAGTACATACTGTTTTTCCAGAGTATCTGAGTTTAGTTCTCAGTTCCCACAACCCCCTGAAATGTTAGCTCCAGAGGAACCCAGTAACTATGGCCTCTAAAGGTTCCTGTACTCATATCCACATATGCACATTCAAACACACACATACATGCAATTAAAAATAATAAAATAATACTAGAGAAGCAAAAGCATTTGCGTTAATGAGCAAATTCAAGATACAAAGCTGATAAGATCTGTTAAAAGAAAAACTAGATGCACATGTGAAACGGACATCATAGATTTACTGTGGGTTTGCACATGAACAACAGTTGATAGAAACCTGTTTGCAGAGCTGTGTAATAGTTAAGACAACTTAGAAATTAACTTATCTTTGGAAATGCAAACTCTGACATGTCTGTAGGAACCAAGTGAAGTGGTTCAGGAATAGCAGGCCATACATGTCCGGAAAGAATGAAGAGAGTGTTAAGAGTTTGATTCTGCTATTGTTTTCATTACAATCAAATTCATTCACATAGAAACCAAGGCTCAGGAACAGCTCATAGAAATGCAAGAAGAGGACCCTCCATACCCTCATTTGAACCATAAACCCTCTCCCTGTGAGTGTACATGACTGTCAATGGGAGGTTGACACACTATTGTATCACAGCCATGATTCAGAATCATCTGCTTCTCAGTTCTTATTCCACATAACAATCACCCTACCTTTTCAAAATACAATTGTTTTGACTATACCATGCCCCAGTCTTCCTTTTTATCACCATCTACACACATTCCTAATTTAGAAGAGTTGGCCTAGGACTTATCTAGTAGTCATTTCTACCCTATTCTCCATCATCCTGTGAGAATTAAAGGGATTACATCATGGCTGTCTGTTTTTCTAGACACTTCATCCTCAATGACACTTCAACCCTCATGACTACAAACATACTAAAACCCTGGTACCTAAAAAATCATAGTTTCAAATTTAGCACTCTCTGACCACAGTGTTCTATATTTCTCTGGGCCAGCAAGTTCTTGCTCAACAATCATTTTGGGACTTCTGCCTTTTTTCTGCCTGCTTTTTTTTTCATTTTATTCCCTACCCTGTCTATATTTTATCATTTTTTACAATCTGAACATTTTGCACATTTTCTGGTTTCTCAATCTTATTGAAACTAAACAGACATGAACTCAAACATGAATCTCTCAATTTTCTTCCTTCAGGGATCGTGTTATTGCTGGTGGAATCTACAAAACATTGTAAGTCAAACTGATATCACCATAAATTTATGTTCAGCAAGTCACTGAGTATGTATACCAAGTTATTCTGACTTTCTATCACTGTGACAAATACCTGAGAAAAATAGGTTAAAGGAATGATTTGTTTGGTTCATGATTTCAGAGACTCCCATCCATGGATAATTGGCTCTTCTGCAATGGAGGTAAAGAAGGCAGAAATATGGTAGTGTTAAGACAGGGATGCAGCTGCATGGTGTAGGGAAGCAGAGACAGAAACAGGAAGAAGTTAAGGTCAAGATACCTTTCAAAATCACTCTCTATTGACCTAATTATCCTAACTTGGTACTACTTCTTGGCTTTCAATTACCTCCCAATAATGCCATTTTATTATAAATCCAACAATAGAGTCAATTCATTGGTTAGGTCAGGACCCTCATGATCTTATCCCCTCTGAATAGCACTTTTACTGAGTAGGACCTAAATCTTCAACACATAAGCCTTTGAGGGGATACTTCAGATCCAAACCAAAACAACCATTGGCCTTACAGGTGATAATTTCTCTTGAGTAGTACTTCCCCATTACTCTAAAGATTTACCAAGTTCCCTTTCAGTGTCTTACAATCCTAGGTTTCCCCACTTCTGTCATTAGTTTCAGAAAATGAAACAAAACACTGTCTCACACATACCCTCAACTTCTCATCAATTAATAGGAAATCTCAATGCACTTCTACACAGAAACCTGGAGATCCTCCTTGTTAAGAGATACTCCTTATACCCCCCACCCCAGCCATTCAGGAAACTGACTTCGTCCTTTGTACTTCTATGACATTAGCTCACAAACAGTATAGCATGAATTTAATATGTTTATGTTCATAAATGAACATATGATAGTTGGCTCAGAGGTTTAAAACACTTGACACTCATAAATGAACATAAATTTAAATCTCTCCACTCTAGAAGCTGAATCCTAGCTCAAGGTGCCAGTATATTTAGTTTATGATGACAATCCACTTTCTGTCTTACTGATGATACCTTTGATGTATGTCTAACCAAAGTAGAAGAGGTAAGACAATTTATAGTGTCACTCATGGGGACCTCACCTTCATGAGCTTATCACTCCTCAAACTTTAACTATCTTTGAGGATTAATATTTTAACATATAAACTTGGATCACATAATTATAAATACCGTAGAAAGAACTTATATCCTTCATAATTCTCTTATCTATTGCTTTCAAAGGAATCTTTGTCCACAATCTTTAAGCATCATTAAGTTTCTGGAATGTTTAGAACAGAATTAAAGTACCCTTGAGTTTTTCCCTAAGTAGCTAAACATCTCTGTCACCCTCCTTCCGAGCTGTGAAATATTTCCCAGGATCAAGGAACATCTGGGTAGAGGGGACAGAAGGAATGTAACAACCAAAGAATGGTGAGGTATGCTTGAAACAGTATCTTCTAAGGCTAGATAGTTGGCTCAGAGGTTTAAAACACTTGACACTCTTGTAGAGGACCCTAGCTCTATTCCCAGTACCCAAAAAACAGCTCCAATAACTCCATTTCCAGGGGACCCAACACCTTTTTCTGACCTTCAAGGTAAGTAGACGTAGACATAGTGTACATGCATACATGCAAACAAAACACTCATACACATAAATAAGAAAATAAATAAGTCATTTTAAAAGAAGAAAGAAATGCTCCTCTAGACGTGATGTGGCTGTTGTGCCCATGAGCTCAGAGCAGCTACAGTCACCTGCACAAACTCTGCACAATATATAACATTCTATCATGGGTAGGAAGGGCAGATGCAGACACACCCTTGTGGTACTATTGACAGTTAATGGCTGCTCAAAGAGGCAGTGTGATTTTCTTCAGTAGTATAGCTACTGGTCAGTTACTCAGTCAAATAACCCTACAAAATGCTCATGCAAGCATCTTTAATTAAACTCAGTGACACTTTATTTTTATTAAAGTAGGGCAATGAGATGACTCCGCAGTAACTGTGCTGGTCATTAAGTGTGACAAGTATATTCTATCCCTAAAACTCATAGTGGAAGGAGAGACCCAACTCCCCACAAGTTGTCCTCTGAACCCCACACATGTCATCGATACACCCATGCACAGATACAAACACACATAATATAAGTGAAGGTGTATTTTTAAAAGACAGGAAAGTAGCACTAGGACCTATAAGTGAAGGTGTATTTTTAGAAGACAGGAAAGTAGCACTAGGACCTATTGGAAGAAGGAATTTTGAGGGAAGTTTTATTGATTTCCTCATTTAACAACTTTCAACCAATAACTACCAACCTAGCTTATGCCCTGGACCTCTAAGTCCCTTGTGCTTCATTCCACTTGGGCATTATTCACAAATGTATACACTCACCTAGTTGGTTTTTAATCATCCTTTCTTTTTTTAATTGCTGTGTTTTATGAAATGCATAACTGCTTTTATCATAGCTTTAACTCTCACATTTTTGGTCAGCAAGAAGATCAGGGAAGGGTTATCCACATGCAAAGCATACAAGGTTGAATGTCTTTATTCCACTAATCTATTTCAGTCTCTGCCAGTTTCCTATCCTAGAACTCCAGGTGAAGCCCTGAACAGCAATATCAGCCAATTAAAAAGATGCCCATTAAGTTAAAAATCACTGAGCTGAGTGACTCAGAAGAACATGAAAAACCAATCCACCTTTCACAGAGTCATGGCAAATAGCCTAGCCTGGGGGCCTCCCAAGCCTTTATTCTTACTGGTTTCAATAGTTCTTTATGAGGATAGATATCTTTTACTATTTAGTCTTTAACTTGCTAACCATTTAACATTAAGTTATGACCTAAGAGAAGGCAACAGCAGGAAATTCAGCTAGGTAGACGGCTCCCCTGACAAAAACAACTCGGGTTCAATAGCTCTGAAACTCCGGTCCCTAGGACGGAGTGTAATAGAGTCATTCTTTCTAGAGTCTCTTTGTCACCAGCCCTCTATGATATAATGCCATATTTAACAAATAGGTTTCTTACTCATTTCTCTCTAAGGAACTACTCCACTGGGTACACTATTTCCTCTTATTTCAAATGCGAAATCATTCCTCTTTGGTGATTTCTAACGCAGTCTATATTGAACATCTCCCAGAGTAGTTTCTAATATAGCAATACTAGGCCCTGCATGTAAATATTTTGTTTCAATTGGTCTATAAAGATTGTGATGGGATTCCATTACAAGTATTACAAGTTTTCCTTTGAGTGCTCCCAAATATGCCATGTGCAGTGCGAAAGCTGCTTACAATCTTCATTTGTGACCAGCAATATTGGTGTGTTTTACTGCATACACTGCAACCTTTCTTCCCTATAAGCAAAAAAGTGTGATTTTATCTATTTGATCAATATCATGCATGGAACAATGTAAAAGAATTCCTATAGATCTTAAATATCCATAGTAAAGTCCTTCTTTTGGCCCCAAGATAAGTGTAATATACTGTTGTGAAATGCCTTTCTAGACAATGAAGGGTAAGAAAAATCTGTTATGTGACGTGAGATAAAGAAATGTGCTTTCATGTGTGTGTGTGTGTGTGTGTGTGTGTGAGAGAGAGAGAGAGAGAGAGAGAGAGAGAGAGAGAGAGAGAGAGAGAGAGAGAAAGTTATGCAGGGATTTAAAGACTTCTCCTCCCTCAAAGATATAGGTCTATGTGTAATCCTGCCATTACACTTATCATGTAGTCAGGATGGAGGTGGGAAATGAGGGTTTTCTAAGGTCAAAGGTAACACAATAAGGATAGTAGAAGTATGTATTAACCACGATTCTTAGCTTCAAGCAGCATAAAAGAACTATTTAATTTAAGGCACAGACACTTTGTCAACATTATTCAAAGTCTGGAAAATTCAACTGTAAGCTATACTGTTCTCAATAAAACTCCAAACCACACATTGAAATGCTGTTGAGTACTGCAGTCTCAAATATACACCCTGCCCTGGTCAGTCTGGTCTGAGAACTGCATGCTACTGTCTACAGTGCTGTCTCTGATTCTGAGGAATGACCTGGAGCATCTATAGGGAAAACCAGGACCATCATGCTGTCACCACTATCAAAGTATATTTCTAAGACAAATGAGTGGGACTTTCAGCTTTGATACTGAAAAGTTGGCTCTGACCCCACCAAGATCTGGCCAAGACGTTGAATTTCTCACACTAGAGACAGGAGGATCGCTTGCTGAAATGCCATAAAGAGTGCTGATGACTCAGTAAAGTGTAAAGTCACTGAGTCCTAGGAGAGGCTTTAAAGTCTCAATTGAAGATAATTCATCATACAATTCTCTCTAGTTTTACAGAAGATCAAAGGATTTTTAATGTAAAAGAAGCAGTCCTTGAAAATGAGCCAATTATCAACCCTCCTCCCCAGCTTGTTAACTTCTGCTACACTAGCAAATTACTACAACCTTCATGACTTAAAATACAGGCATTTATAATCTGTAGTTCTAAAGGAGAATGCCAGCTCTCATTCTGGAGGACGGAGGGCACAGTCCAATCCCTGGCCTTTTGCAGCTGAGGTTCTATATACAGGAACTCAAGACACATTTCAGCAAGAACTCTGTCCTCACACTGTGATATTCCCAGTTCATGAAATCTCTTTTGATTACATTGGGCTCACTTGATAATCCAAAATGACCTCTTTTCAATGTTGCTAATTTAACCACATCTTTCAATTTCCTTCCACTGTATTAGCTAATAACCACAAGGTTCTGATGGGGACAGTTGGGGTCTGTTACTCAGTCAATAGCATCTGGTAAATAACATCATTAACTCTTTGCCGAGTAGTGATTCAAAACTGATGTCTCATTTGAGGATCTGATCTCTAGCTGACAATCATGTTTTTCTATTTCTCTTTGTCTAGTAACAGCACACATCGAAGGTGATGTAATCTAATAGTAGTCTGAGGACAGCTTATGGAAAGGGAGTATGAAGGAATGTATGTAGAAACTCTAAGAGAGAACTGAGCAGTAGAGATAAGGCATTATTGAGCCCCTTGGATGATATGAGCTGAGCTGAAAAGACTCCTACTGGGAGAACTCTGAGTGGGATCAAGGAGTTATGGATATTGAGACTTGTCTAGGAATTTTGAGTTTTCTTCCTTATTGACTATTTGTCTCTTTACTGTTGACTTTAATTTTTTTTCTCTAGGTTAAATGCCCCAAAAGTAGCCTAGCTCCCCATATTTCATTTTCAACTTAACAGTTGCAGAAACAAAAAACCATGAAATCTTTTTTAAAAATGGGATGGGTCAGGGTTAACAACATCGAAAAGAGATCATCTTGGGTTATAAAGTGAACCCAATGCAACCGAAACATTAGTCGTGGTTGGCAGTTTGTTGATGGTAGCATATATAATCTAAGATTATTCAACACCCTCATAACGTTGTTTAGGCTTATATAGAAACCAATGAAATTAAAAACAGAGGGAAACCAAGGCATTATGATATATCCAACATGTCTTCTCAGGTCTACATGACCACAGCCTAAGCTTACATAGTCATCTGATAATGTTTAGCTTTTGCCCTCCAACACTTTCTCCTTACCACTGAAAGCACCACTGCCCATGCCAATAGCCAAACAGCCTGTTCCCACCTTTGTGAGCATTTTTATATTTTATTACTGGGTTCTGCTAAGGGCAGAAAAAGATATTAAATATGGGCCAGAAAAAAAATCACGGGGAAACCACAGTTCTTGACATAAACAAATAAGAAGCAGAAGAACACAGGATTTTTGTTTGTTTTGTTTAGTTTGTTTTTTATTAACTTGAGTATTTCTTATTTACATTTCGAATGTTATTCCCTTTCCCGGTTTCTGGGCAAACATCCCCCTAATCCCTCCCCCTCCCCTTCTTTGTGGGTGTTCCCCTCCCCATCCTCCCCCCATTGCCGCCCTCCCCCCAACAATCTAGTTCACTGGGGGTTCAGTCTTAGCAGGACCCAGGGCTTCCCCTTCCACTGGTGATCTTACTAGGATATTCATTGCTACCTATGAGGTCAGAGTCCAGGGTCAGTCCATGTATAGTCTTTAGGTAGTGGCTTAGTCCCTGGAAGCTCTGGTTGCTTGGCATTGTTGTTCATAAGGGGTCTCGAGCCCCTTCAAGCTAGAAGAACACGTTTTATTGCCGTGTCTGTGACTATCTCTCAGCCAGAAGAAGCTCACTGCATACCACTGAATCTCTAAACTGCTGCTGCACAGCCATTTGCATCCTGCCAGCATCTTCTCAGGAAACATGTCAAATGCAGTTTCAGCTCGATAGGGTGGTTCTTTCAAAATCACGTATCTATAGAGAAGTTCTGTTGATAAAAAAAACAAAAACAAAAACAAAACCAAAAACACACACAAGCACATGTGTAGAATTGATTTCTAAACCGGTTCCCTCACTGAATGCTTTATTTAAATACAATTTCAGGCCATTCAAAGTCAAGAGCTCAGGAGAGGTGTAACAACTCCTTCTGAACACAGCCCTACCCCCAGTACGTCAGTGCGGTTTGAAAAGGGATAGAGTCACTTTCCACAGAACAGGCCTTATTTGCCTTCTAGAAGTCTCCCTATGTGGTTAGTCATGAGCAGCATTGAATTTAAGAGGCAAATTATAATCACCTGGGTTTGTTTTGATTACTTTGTCATTTGCTTATTGCTCTCTCTCTAATTTGTTTGTGAAATCAATATGAACTAGGAGAAGATGGGCTTTCAAACGAAAGAAAAAAATGAACTATTTTTGTAGAGTAATCAAAACTGATCACTACTTGTTTCCTCAATGCAGTCTATAATTCGATTGCCCAGATGAGTCAATGGTAAGAAATTGATTCTAAAAACCACAGCTATTTTTAATGTGAAATAAATATCAATTTCTTTGTATCTATACATTCTTGAAAATAACAAAACATAAATATATAATATATTTATTATGATTATATGTATATATGTGTGTATGTGTGTGTGTACATGTGGGGTGTGTGTGTGTTTATTTAAACACTCTTTCTAATACGATAAAACTTGAACAAAGTGTCACAGGGGTATGAAATGTGGAGATGTGTGAGCCTAAGACAGCCTAAATAGCTTTACAGTCTGTGTTTCAGTCTCCTGATCCCGTGGCAGCTGTGGGACCTTACCAGTTGTTTTCATCAGCCTTTGGGCAGTTCAAAGAGGCAAAGGCCACCCTTCATTCCTGCTATTTCCCACACATATATATCACAGAAAAACTACTTTACCTTTTCAAAGAATGACAACATAAGCAAATGTTCATTAGTAAAATATTTCTCATCAGAAATTAATTTTTAAAACGTTTGGGGAAAATTAAAAGAGGCACAATTCCTTTTCTTTCATCACAAAGCATCGTTCAAAGCTATAAGCGAAGAGACTAATTAATCACAGTAATTCAGCATTGCTTTGGATTTGAACAGACTCAGTCCCATGCCAAGAAGTAAGCATTGTGCAATTGTTGTTGGGTTGTTTGTTTGCTTGTTTGTTTGTTTGTTTGTTTTTAACATCTGCTTCCTAGAAGACCTTTGTATCATTCGTTGAAATTACTTTTTTCTCATTTACAATCCACACTCCTTTATCTTTGCCACCATATCTCTCAAACTCCTATAACTTGTATATACACTTAAAAACACACAAATTAAAAGCAGTGTTCTCAAGTCACAGCTAATAGCTAGCATAGCTCTCTCTCCAGGCTGAATTTATAAAGTCCAAGATATCCATGCTGGCATGCAGACACACCTAGGGAAGACAGGCCTAGGTGAGGTCATCTGGAAGGACACTAGAAGCTGGCTTTTACCAAAAAGGGGGTCTTGTTTTGTGTTTTACAGAAAATTGTGTATTATATTAGGAGTTCCACAAGGCACAAGACTTTCAGTTGCATGTGTTACTGGAACTAAGACACTAGTGCTTGCTGAATGAGGAAATACAATCCAAATATAAGTTGTAAGGCAGAGAAATAGAAATAATTACAGATAGGAAAGACTGTGATAAAAGAGCCATCTGGGGATGTCCTACAACAGTAGAGAAAATTAAGCATTTTTCCTCCAGAAAATAAAATTTCCCATTCCAAAATCAGTGACTAATGATCAAAACGTGTGCTACTTAGGTAGCCTGTCAGACTATAACTATGTGGGTAAAATACTCCTTCAGAGGCTTGAGGATGGTGCTGTTCGTAGCGCATCTGCTGTACAGCATGGGGACCTGTGTGCAGGTAGGTCCCTAGCACCTGCATAAAAATGTAAAAGTCAGGCATGATAGAACAGAGAGGGCAGAGAAAAGGGTCTCTGAGGTTTGCTGGCCAGCTTTACTGACAGAAGCACTGAATTTAAGCTTCAGTGAGAGCATCTTGGATCAAAAAAAAAAAAAAAAAAAAAAAAAAGCCAAGGCGAGAGTAATGAAGGAAGAACTCTAGCATGAGCCTCTCAACTTCACACACAATTTTCTTTCATTGTAAGTGTCTATGAATAAGTGGGTGACTTATTCTGAGGCAGGTGAAGATGATTCTGGTGCATCTTACGATTCTTTAACTTCAGAAAGGGTTTGAAGAAAAGAGAAGGGTGGCCACATGCCAAAAGAATATCAAAGTTAACTCAGTGACTAAAACTGGAAAAAAAAATTTAGCACAAATACAAACAACACTGATACAATTGAATTCTAACACAGGGAATAAAATTTGTAGTCAGAGGTCACAGTGATATTAGAAATAATTGGATAAATAAATGAATGAGAACAGAGAGTAGCCCTTTCATAGTAGTGGTCAGCCCTGAAAACTTACACATAAGTAACAATGACACAGCAGATTTATGGTGTGTGTGTGTGTGTGTGTGTGTGTGTGTGTGTGTGTGTGTGTGCACATGCCTGTGTGTGTTACATATATGCATGTAACAATAATTAATGAAAAAAGAGGACATGCATTTGAAAGATAGCAAGGGGAGGTATATGGTAAGATAGAAGGGAATAAAGGAAAAGAGAGAAATTATGTAATTATGTTCTAATCTAGAAAATAAAAGGAAACAGAATGCAGATAGAATAGTAGAAGAAGAAAATGGCTACAACAACACAAAATGGTTGCTACCAGTAAGAGCCACAATCATGGTGAAAATAGCTAGGGGAGGACAAAGAAATATCATAAATATACATAGAATACAGAATGAAGCGAGGACATTGGTGAAGGACTAACAATCAAGGTTAGCTCTTTACCATAAAGCCTGTGCCTTATAGGCATCCCCCAAACGGCACACGCTGAGAAGGATGCCAGGCCTCTGTGTCTTCTCTACATCCATAACCTCAATCTAATCATGAAAAAGCATCAGAAAGATCCAGAGTGAGGGACTTGGATGTCTCATTTAGAACTGAGCATGCTAGTTAGGAACACAGGCAGCAAACCAACAATGACCTCAGCATTTAGGAACTGGAAGAGAAGGAGATGATGTCAAAGCCTCCGCCATAGCTCTCAGCCCACATTCTCCTGCACATTACTTTCTTGTCATTCATCAGTGTTTTCCAGTCAGAATAAGATAAAAATCTGAGGCTTGCATAGAGATCATGTGCCGTCGTCAAAAACAACCCCAAAGATCATCTAATCCAGTGCTTCTCGACCCTGCCAGACCCAATCCCTCTGTTTGCTTTTGGTATTATTGTTTTAACAGATTCTTTGCAATGATCTCTTATTATCCTAAAGCTGAAATCCAAATATAACCAGCGTACACACTATTTCAAATATGTATGGACAAGTCTTACTATCTATACCAAATGGGAGGATATCAGAGATTTACGTTCAAAGAAAATAGCATGCCCTCTAAACTGAAGAAGTTTGAGTACTGTTTTACAAAGAAACACTGGAAAACAGTCAAACACTCAAGTTCTGCAGACATCATCCAGGTCATCACTGCAGCAATCCTAGATTGGCATGAACATTAGCAAGTCGAATTCCTGAAGGAGCTTTCTGTTGGCAGATCACTTCCTAGATGGTGAACAACTTTTTGAAAGTCCTGAAGAAAACAAAATTCCTCCCAAGGTGCATCCATTGATTCCTGTAAAATTTAACACCTGTAAAACCCTGTGGCTGCATTCCTTGACAGGAAACAGAGAATATGCTGCTGTACGTGTGTAAAAAGGTTAGATTCTAGGCAGAAACTCAAAACAAGTTTCATCTCCGTTTTCAAGGTCTTCAGGGAGACCTTCAAAGCCATGCTAGAGGAATGGCATTTTTGACCCATTTGGATCCTGGGCATTTCTCATAGCCACCATACAGATGTGAGTTGAGTTACACCAACCATCTTAACAACTAAGACATCCTCACACACTAAAATGGACCCAGGACATCAAGTCATTGGTATTAGCCAGACAGGGTTTGAAAAGATTGGAGATGGGGCTCAGCACAAGTACTCTGCTGTGCCTATGTGGTTATAGAACTGGTTAAAGGATCAGAGTGATGTAGGAAAGGTGAATATTTCTTCCTTCCATTCCCTCCTGCATTTCTCCATTCTTCAGTCCTTGGTGATTGACATGCAAATTGGAGCTTTCATGTTGCCTACCAACACTAAAACCACAACAGAAATACGTATTTAAAATAATGTGTCAGCTGATTGTTTTATATTTGGATTTCAGCTTTAGGATAGTAAGAGACCACTGCAAAACAGAAATTCCTTAAAAACAATTTTTGCTATAAGCCAAAGCATTAACCAAGGAATTAATCTGGTTTGGACCCACTCTCTCGTTGCAGCCTTCTTACATGTTAGTCCCAACTCAAACACGATGAAACATGCAGGAATTTGACCCTAAAACCAAGAGAAATGTGATTATTTTAAATCAAGGGTCTCTAAAACAATGGTTTGTGACCTTCCTTCTACTTCAGAAACATAGATGTACAGTTTGGGGTTGGGGACCTGAGTTGTAGTGTTCTCAGAGTCCTGTGGCTTCAAGGTCTTCCATTCAACACAATGTAATATAAAGGTAGCAAAAGTCCAAAACGAGTTGGCATGGGAGGTGGTGTGAGCATGCCAAGCAGCCGAGAGTAGTCCAGCTGAAGCTGCACTTTAGCCCAAGGCCTCCTAAGCCACTTTGAGACACATTACCTTTCTGGCAATAAGATCAGGTAATTTTGTCTTTGAGGGGTTTCGTTAGTTGGCCTGTTTTGTAGGGTTTTGTTTTGTTTTTATTTTGTTGTGCTGGGAATGAAGCCAGATCTTTCCCTATGCTAATCAAGTTCTTTAATACTACGCTCCATCCACAGCACCATGTTTTTGACATAGTATTAGACAATTAGTTTAACTATTTCAGATTGATGGAAATGTTTACCATGAACATGTTTTTCTTATGCCAAATACTCTTTGTACACAACTTATTCTTGAGTGAGATAAAACTATAGTGTGTCACAGTTCTTTCTCTGATTATTTTTTAGTACTAAATCACAGTCCTTTGTACAAAAAGAAACTGTTTGCAGGGAAATGTTCTTAGTATTGTATTACCACACTTTGCACTGACAAAATTCCTAAACAACCTGTCAAAATGACAAAAACTTTTTTCAGTAGACACTACCAGACAAATGAGACATAGATCAGGTCCCACATAAAGGTTCATTAAAATTATCTAATTTAAGGTTCATGAAGCTATTTCTGAAATAGCATTTCATTGTACGAAATGCTGTATGCTTTTTAGAGAAATACTGTTGGCATATTTAAAAGCCTATCAAAGCTGTGACTCATTAGGGATTTTTGTTAGATGACTCTTAACAAAAAGTCAATTGTACATTTTAAGAAGGATTAATATTCAGTGAACAAATCAAAAGGCATTTTGTTCACCAAAGATTAAGTGCTTCAGAGGTATTAGAGAATAAAAGATCTGATGATTAATTCTCTTTAAAATACTTTTGAACTAAATGGAGAAAAGCAACAGATTCTTGCTTTTGAACTAGAAAATACATTTCTATATTTATCGATCTCCAAATCAAGAGAGAATGCTGTTGTAATTCAGAGTTCTTTTATTTTATCTCATTTTATTTTATTTTATTTCATGTGCTCCTACTGCTATTTCTGGTACTACATAATACTTATCTTGAAGCAAACACAGTCTGAGTTGAACCTACATCTGTCTCTAAAATGGATTCATCATGTGCTTTCCTATTAGATGGTAGTATAACCTAAGAATTCAGGAGAGGTACAGGTGGCTACATTGAGCTCTATTTGAGAGAGATGCACGGGCATTAGAAATAGCAAAGAATGTAGTATGGACTTTTTCCCTAGGAAAATCTGATCATTAAAATTATGACGGAAGAAAGGATTCCCCAAGTTAAAATTGTCTGCTTGACACAGGAAGAGTAGAGTCATCTGAGAAGCTCTAATCAAGGAGTTGCCCAGATCACATTGATCTGTGGGTCTATAAGGGACCCTCTTGATTATTAATTGATGTGGAAGCACCCAGCACACAGGGAGCAAGCAGCACATTCATCAGACAATTGGTCCTGGTATGCATAAAAGAACTAGCTGAGCGTGAGCAAGGGAGTGAGCCAAAGAGTAAGCCCTGAAGCAGAGTTCCCCATGGGTTCTACCTGGATTTCCTAGTTAAATTCCTGTTCTGACTTCACTCAATGATGTATTGTGAGCTGGAAATACAAGCCAAATAAAGGCTTGGGCCTGTGCTGCTTTGGTCAATAGCAGAAGAAAACCAGGACAGCATCCCAAACTTTCAATTCATTGGGTGATTTCATCTAACTTTTGGCCCTCTCCACCTGTAACTATAGCTGTCATGAGGAAACCTTTCTTCTACTTTTGGTTAAAACTGTACATCCCACTATATCTCTGCCTGGGTCTACACTGCGGAAGTTCCCAGCCAAGAGCTGAGAGTCACTTGTGTATAAATGCTCCTTGAAGACCCAGAGCCCTGAGCACGTAAAGTTCTAATATAGGGGTGATTTCCATGAGAATGACTCACAATGACTCATAAATTTAAATCTTTGTCCCTTTTAATAGAACTGTTTTGGGATTTGATAGTATGATCTTGGAAGAATTGTGTCACTAAGAGTGAGCTTTAATGGTTCAAAAGCTCATCGCTTCTCGGCCTTTTGGCTAAGATCAAGTGTAATGGTTCAAAAGCTCATGCCAAGCCAAATCTTTCTTTCTCTGTGGCCATATTTATAAGTTTTTAGCTTCTGTTCCATCATGATGCCTGCCCACTGCCATGCTCCCCTCAATGGTGGTCATGGACTCACTCTATGAAACTGTAAATGAATCTCCAATTAAATACTTTCTCTTATAAGTTGCCTTAGTCATGGTGTCTCTTCATAGCAATGGAACAGTGACTAAGGCAAACACTGGCTTCAATGAATTATTCATATACTGTGGGAATTATGGAAAGAGTGAAGAAAATTAACACCATACACAGTTTTAAAAGGGTAGGAGCCCTTATGAGCGTGACTAGTTTTTAGTCAGAGTGCTTTTAAACTGACTACGTAAGCCTAAGTGCGTTCTCACTAAGATCATCTGAGAGTAGCATTTGTGTTAAATTAGCATTAATGCAACAGCACCTGTCTGCAATTCTTTAACCAACTGAGCCAAGTCCCAGGAAGAGTAGGCATTCTAACTCTGGCCAGTTCTCAGTGCTCTGGATGAATGGCCACCTTTTCTACTGTAAAGACCTCCTGTTGCTCCAGTACATTTGTCAGATAAGGTTTCCACCTTTGATGAAATCCAAGGGGCATTTCAACATCATGCTGTGGCCCAAAGGTTGATCTGTTAGCTAGTACTTGACTCTCTCATGGCTTGATAAGATTTTTTTTATGTGCCATGTTTGAAGATACTTTTCTAATTAATGAGTCTCACCCTTGCTGTAAAATACAAGGGTTAGAAAACTATTAATTTTATTAATTATCCATGTCTTTAAAAATGTGCTGAGGTACATACAAACTATGAAATCCCAAACTCAGCTGCTTAGTAATGTGAAACTATCTCTAAAATAGCAGGAAGAGAAAGTCCTATAATCAGCATTTGAAACAATTTACCTAACTAGAAAATAAACAATCATAAATACATAATTGTAATGGATTATCTATGATTAACAATGCATAGGACCTGGAGATATGGCTCAGCTCGTAGACTGCTTGATTAGTATGCAGTAATCCCTGAGTTCTGCATGTCTGCTATCTCAGCACTTGGGGGAATGAGAAAAGATGAGACATGGAAGGCTATTCTTGACTACATAGCAAGTACAAGGCTAGCTTGAGCTACATAAGACTTTGTCTCTCAAAAGTAATGAATGAAAAAAATGAATGACTAACAAAATTAAAAAAGTTCCCATATCTTTGAAAGTATTTTTAAAAGCTTGTTGCTATACTGTGTTCTATCTACACATCAGCTCTGTCAAACTGCTGTAATAGTATAAGATCAGTTAATGCGGCGTCAGAAAACATTGGCCTGAGAACAGGATAGGAGAGCAAATAAAGCAAACTGTTTTCCATCTACTTAATTCAGTGACTGCACCTTGATTACCAAGTCAAAGTTAATATAACATTTCCCTAGAATCTGATTAGCCTGGAGCTCATTTAGTAAAAATGTGAAATTCCATATTGTTGCTATAAAAATATGGGTCATTAAATAGCAGAAATTCGATTCTACATTCAGATAAAATGTGTGACCTTGCAAAGAGAGGTTTCCTTGATAAGGAATGAAGACTACCTTTATCTGTGAATATAAGAATGAATGTTTATGGATTGTTGCTGGAGTTTATTCTGGTTTAGTAAATTTTTAGTTATAGGTTCTCTTCCAATAACCATGATTTTACTAGTACTGAGTAGTTAGCCAGGTTTCCAGAGTTAGATATGCCCTCCCATCCCCTAGCACACACACCTGTCCATTTCTAGAAACCCACAAGCTAGTTACAGGCTACTCCCCACAGAACACTCTTTTGTCTTATTTGTAGCAATCTAGTAGTGATTTTCTTTTTTTAAGTAATTATTTTATTTATTTACATTTCAAAACTTCCTCTCCTTCCTCGTCTCCCCTCCCAGGTTTCATCACTCCATCCCCATCCCCTCCACTTCTAAGACATTACTCCCCCACCCATCTACCTACCCCACCCTCACCCCCATCAGCATTTCCCTTCCCTGGGGCAGCAAGTTTCCAAGGATTAAGAGCATCCTATCAGCTTTAGTAGTTCTCTGGTGGAACTTTTGGGATCACTTAAATATACTATCATGTCATCTGCAAATAGTGATATTTTGACTTCTTCTTTTCCGATCTGTATCCCCTTGATCTCCTTTTGTTGTCTGATTGCTCTGGCCAGAACTTCAAGAACTATATTGAATAAGTAGGGAGAGAGTGGGGAGCCTTGTCTAGTCCCTGATTTTAGTGGGATTGCTTCGAGTTTCTCTCCATTTAGTTTAATGTTAGCAACTGGTTTGCTGTATATGGATTTTACTATGTTTAGGTATGGGCCTTGAATTCTTATTCTTTCCAGGACTTTTATCATGAAGGGGTGTTGAATTTTGTCAAATGCTTTCTCAGCATCTAATGAAATGATCATGTGGTTTTGTTCTTTCAGTTTGTTTATATGATGGATCACGTTGATGGTTTTCCGTATATTAAACCATCCCTGCATGCCTGGGATGAAGCCTACTTGATCATGGTGGATGATTGTTTTGACTCAAATAAATCAGTTGCCTTCCTCTATACAAAAGAGAAACAAGCCGAGAAAGAAATTAGGGAAACGACACCCTTCATAATAGACCCAAATAATATAAAGTACCTCGGTGTGACTTTAACCAAGCAAGTAAAAGATCTGTACAATAAGAACTTCAAGACACTGAGGAAAGAAATTGAAGAAGACCTCAGAAGATGGAAAGATCTCCCATGCTCATGGATTGGCAGGATTAATATAGTAAAAATGGCCATTTTACCAAAAGCAATCTACAGATTCAATGCAATCCCCATCAAAATACCAATCCAATTCTTCAAAGAGTTAGACAGAACAATTTGCAAATTCATCTGGAATAACAAAAAACCCAGGATAGCTAAAGCTATCCTCAACAATAAAAGGACTTCAGGGGGAATCACTATCCCTGAACTCAAGCAGTATTACAGAGCAATAGTGATAAAAACTGCATGGTATTGGTACAGAGACAGACAGATAGACCAATGGAATAGAATTGAAGACCCAGAAATGAACCCACACACCTATGGTCACTTGATTTTTGACAAAGGAGCCAAAACCATCCAATGGAAAAAAGATAGCATTTTCAGCAAATGGTGCTGGTTCAACTGGAGGTCAACATGTAGAAGAATGCAGATTGATCCATTCTTATCACCCTGTACAAAGCTTAAGTCCAAGTGGATCAAGGACCTCCACATCAAACCAGACACACTCAAACTAATAGAAGAAAAACTAGGGAAGCATCTGGAACACATGGGCACTGGAAAAAATTTCCTGAACAAAACACCAATGGCTTATGCTCTAAGATCAAGAATCGACAAATGGGATCTCATAAAACTGCAAAGCTTCTGTAAGGCAAAGGACACGGTGGTTAGGACAAAACGGCAACCAACAGATTGGGAAAAGATCTTTACCAATCCTACAACAGATAGAGGCCTTATATCCAAAATATACAAAGAACTCAAGAAGTTAGACCGCAGGGAAACAAATAACCCTATTAAAAAATGGGGTTCAGAGCTAAACAAAGAATTCACAGCTGAGGAATGCCGAATGGCTGAGAAACACCTAAAGAAATGTTCAACATCTTTAGTCATAAGGGAAATGCAAATCAAAACAACCCTGAGATTTCACCTCACACCAGTGAGAATGGCTAAGATCAAAAACTCAGGTGACAGCAGATGCTGGCAAGGATGTGGAGAAAGAGGAACACTCCTCCATTGTTGGTGGGATTGCAGACTGGTAAAACCACTCTGGAAATCAGTCTGGAGGTTCCTCAGAAAATTGGACATTGAACTGCCTGAGGATCCAGTTATACCTCTCATGGGCATATACCCAAAAGATGCCTCAACATATAAAAGAGACACGTGCTCCACTATGTTCATCACAGCCTTATTTATAATAGCCAGAAAATGGAAAGAACCGAGATGCCCTTCAACAGAGGAATGGATACAGAAAATGTGGTACATCTACACAATGGAGTATTACTCAGCTATCAAAAACAACGAGTCTATGAAATTCGTAGGCAAATGGTTGGAACTGGAAAATATCATCCTGAGTGAGCTAACCCAATCACAGAAAGACATACATGGTATGCACTCATTGATAAGTGGCTATTAGCCCAAATGCTTGAATTACCCTAGATCCCTAGAACAAACGAAACTCAAGACGGATGATCAAAATGTGAATGCTTCACTCCTTCTTTAAATGAGGAAAAAGAATACCCTTGGCTGGGAAGGGAGAGGCAAAGATTAAAACAGAGACTGAAGGAACACCCATTCAGAGCCTGCCCCACAGGTGGCCCATACATATACAGCCACCCAATTGGACAAGATGGATGAAGCAAAGAAGTGCAGACCGACAGGAGCCGGATGTAGATCGCTCCTGAGAGACACAGCCAGAATACAGCAAATACAGAGGCGAATGCCAGCAGCAAACCACTGAGCTGAGAATAGGTCCCCCGTTGAAGGAATCAGAGAAAGAACTGGAAGAGCTTGAAGGGGCTCGCGACCCCAAAAGTACAACAATGTCAAGCAACCAGAGCTTCCAGGGACTAAGCCACTACCTAAAGACTATATATGGACTGACCCTGGACTCTGACCCCATAGGTAGCAATGAATATCCTAGTAAGAGCACCAGTGGAAGGGGAAGCCCTGGGTCCTGCTAAGACTGAACCCCCAGTGAACTAGACTATGGGGGGAGGGCGGCAATGGGGGGAGGGTTGGGAGGGGAACACCCATAAGGAAGGGGAGGGGGGAGGGGGATTTTGCCCGGAAACCGGGAAAGGGAATAACACTTGAAATGTATATAAGAAATACTCAAGTTAATAAAAAAATAAAAAATAAAAAAAAATTAAAAAAAAAAAAAAAAGAGCATCCTATCCTACTCAGGCCAGACAAGGCAGTTATGAACCAGTCCTTGTATGTTCCTTGATTTTTGGTTTTCTCTCTGGTAGTTCTGAGGGGACTGGTTAGTTGATACTGTTGTTCTTCCTAAGGGGTTGCAATCTCCTTCAGCTCCTTCAGCCCTTCCCCCTAACTCTTCCATTGGGGTTCTGGGGCTCAGCCCAATGGATGGCTATGAGAATCTGGAGAGCTGTGCCAGGCCCCTGGCTGCAAGCACTTCTTGGCATCAGCCAGTGTCTGGGTTTGGTGTCTGTATATGAGATGGATCCTAATGTGGGACAGTCTCTGGATGGCCTATACTTCAGTCTCTTCTACTCTGTGTCCCTGCATTTCCTTTAGACAGGAACACTTCTGGGTTAAAGATTTTGAGGTGGGTCCTTGACTCCATCCATCTACTGATGGCCAAGTCTATCTATTAGAGGTAGTCTCTTCAGGTTCTACCTCTACTCTCACCACCACCCCCCCAACCCTGCTGTTGGGTATTTTGACGAATGTTATCTCCACTTGGTACTGGGAACCTCTTGCATCCCTGGTGTCTGAAACTTTCTAGTGATCCCTCACCTCTTTCCCCCCACACTGCTACAAATTTCTATTCATTCACCCTCTGGATTTCTCCCCTGTCTTTTCCCATACATGATCTTCACACACACACACACACACACACACACACACACACACACACACAACCCCCCCACCTCTCCAATCCAGATCCCT
Source organism: Rattus norvegicus (assembly GCF_021556685.1). Classification (NCBI taxonomy): domain Eukaryota; kingdom Metazoa; phylum Chordata; class Mammalia; order Rodentia; family Muridae; genus Rattus; species Rattus norvegicus. The sequence goes on along the minus strand of NC_141539.1, from coordinate 83,840,210 downwards.
CTCTCCCTCTGCCTCCTATGATTATTTTGTTACCCACTTCTAAATAGGATTGAAGCATCTGCACTTTGGCCTTCCTTCTCGTTAAGCTTCATGTGGTCTGTGAATTGTGTCATGGATTTCCTGAGCTTTGGGACTAATATCTACTTATCAGTACATGATAAGTACATGCCCTTTTGGGTCTGGGTTACCTCACTCAGGGTGATATTTTCTAATTTCATTCATCTTCTTGCAAAATTTGCTGTTTATCCATTCTTCCACTGAGGGACATCTGGGTTGTTTCCAGTTCCTGGATATTAGAAGTAAGGCTGCCATGAACATATTGGAGCACATGTTCTCGTTATATGTTGGAGCATCTTTTGAGTATAGGTCCAGTAGTGGTATAGCTGGGTTTCCAGGTAGAACTAATTCCAATTTTCTGAGGAACTGCCAGATTGATTTACAAAGTGGTTGTACCAGTTTGCAATCCTACCAGAAATGGAGGAGTATTCCTCTTTCTCCACATCCTTGCCAGCATCTGTTATCACCTTTTAATATTCTTTCTTTGCTATGTGCATTTCTTTTCTGGTCCAATCTGTTTGATGTTTTATAGTCTTCTTGTATGTTTATGGCCATCTCTTTCTTTAGGCTAGAGAAGTTTTCTTCTATGATTCTGTTGAAGATGTTTTCTGGCCCTTTAATTTGGGAAGAGACCAAAATGCCTAGAAGAGCCTCTGGGGGAAGGGCAGCCCAGCTCCTGGTGTAGAAAGTTCAAGGTTTGGGGCATAGTATGCCAGCTGGAGACTGTGGGATGCTGGGAGAACCTGGAGGCCAGATCTGCTTTGGTATGTAAAATATGCACCACATCCCTTGTCCAGGGTCTGAAACCAATTTGATCTTGCTTTCTTGAAGAGCCATCTTTAACTGTTGAAATACTCCATTCCTCGTCCATCTTATTCTCTCTCGTGGTCGTCTCTTTGCCCACAGGCCTAGCTACAGACCCGTAGTTTGGGTCCTATCTTTCCCAGGTCCAATTAAACATCTCACTTATCAGCTTTACCTGCCCTAGCTCAGATCACACATCTACTTCACTGATTCAATCTTTAAAAATCTAGATTATCATTTCATTCAATGCCCGGGTGTTGGGAGGGGGTGATATACAGCTGAATGCAATGATTAAAACAGAGACCCACACCTCACAGTTTCACTACAAGATTCTAAGACAGGATCATTCCATGACAGGCTTCAAATTGACAGTTCAAGAGACCAGACCTGAATCTTTGTTTCCAAGAGCTGTGCAAGTCCAACCAAGTCCAAGCAAGTCAGTCACTGGAAAACCCCAGGCTTCATGCAGCAGGTCTGAAACTGCCCTACCATCAGAAGCTGCCCTGCAATCAGACCAGAGGCAAGGGTAATGGGTCAGCAACAGTTTCCAGCACCCCCACACTGCAGCAACAGTTCTGTACTGTCCTTAGAGATAGAGCCAACAGAGTAAGAGAAAGGTCACCTAGCCCATCCCCAGAATTCTCCTATGTGCTTTAAGTTGGGCCTGGGAGCTCACTTGTGCACCTCCATCTTGGTAGACAATAGACATGCTGAACTTGAGCAGAATAAAATGCTCTTTGCTTTTGCATACTATTTGATTCTAGGGTATTATTCTTTGGTGAATCATGGACCCTTACAATGTTTAAGATCCCCTACTATTGAATGCCCACTATCACAATGTGGGCATAACAAAGGTTTTAACTGAGAAGGATTGCAATGAGCAATGCAATATGCTGTTATAGGAACAGAAATGCCACCTAAATGATGGGTCTTAAGTTAAAGTTTGTAAAACTTTAAACGAAAGTTTAAAACAAATGAACTAGAATACGGTCATAGGGAGAACCATACCTGAACCATGAGTCTGTACCTCAGGAACATTATTTGTACTAGTCCAAACTAGAAAGAATCCAGGAAACTATAACCAGTAACTGAATAAACAAATTGTGATGTATATACATACACACACACACACACACACACACACACCACACACACATGCATGTGCATATATATGTTTATATGTAAGCATGTATGTATATATATATTCATAATATTCATTCCAAAACAGGGAGGAACAATTAACTACTAACCTGGATGAAAATAGAGTTGAATCACCAAAATATTGTACACAGCAAGTGAAGATGTATAACAATGCCCCCTACATAGTTCCAAATACCTGAAACTCCAAAGAAGTCTATGCAAATCTGTAATGACTGACAGTAGGTCTGACATTGCTTAGGTTCAGGGCAGGAGAGGTAAATGAACTGCACTGGACCCAAAGAAACTTTTCTGGGGAGTGATTAAAATGTTGGTCATGATAAAGGTTACATAAGAATTCACTTGTTGGAAGAAAACAGACCGGAAAAACAGTTCTCTGCACCCAAATCCCGTGGGAGGGAGAGCTAAACCTACAGAGAGGCAGACACGCCTGGGAAACCAGAAGAGACTGCATTCTGCGTACATCCAGACGCCAGAGGAAAACACCAAACGCCATCTGGAACCCTGGTGCACGGAGGCTCCCGGAAAGAGCAGCGCAGATCTTCTCGGTTGCTGCCGCCGCGGAGAGGACTAAGGCAGTACCCCACGAGCACACTTGAGCCTCGGAACCTCAGGTAGGACCAACTTTTCCCCTGCAAGTGACCTGCCTGGTGAACTCACGACACAGGCCCACAGGAACAGCTGAAGACCTGTAGAGAGGAAAAACTACACGCCCGAAAGCGGAACACTCTGTCCCCATAACTGGCTGAAAGAAAACAGGAAAACAGGTCTACAGCACTCCTGACACACAGGCTTATAGGACAGTCTAGCCACTGTCAGAAATAGCAGAACAAAGTAACACTAGAGATAATCTGATGGCGAGAGGCAAGCGCAGGAACCCAAGCAACAGAAACCAAGACTACATGGCATCATCAGAGCCCAATTCTCCCACCAAAACAAACATGGAATATCCAAACACACCAGAAAAGCAAGATCTAGTTTCAAAATCATTTTTGATCATGATGCTGGAGGACTTCAAGAAAGACGTGAAGAACTCCCTTAGAGAACAAGTAGAAGCCTACAGAGAGGAATCGCAAAAATGCCTGAAAGAATTCCAGGAAAACATAAATAAACAAGTAGAAACCCATAGAGAGGAGACACAAAAATCCCTGAAAGAATTCCAGGAAAACACAATCAAACAGTTAAAGGAATTAAAAATGGAAATAGAAGCAATCAAGAAAGGACACATGGAAACAACCCTGGATATAGAAAATCAAAAGAAAAGACAAGCCATGGGATCTCCAACTATGCCATGGGATCTCCAACTGCATGCCAGAGTAACGGAGAGACTTTGACAGCCCAGGTCATCACAGTGCCTGCTGTTGCCACTCAGCTCTCCTATATGTTTTTCCACTGGAGTTATGAACTGCCTGTCCTTCTGTCCTGTGGTATTCACAACAAACTTTCCCTCTGCAGTGTGCACTTGGGCGGTTCTTGGAAGAGTGAGGAGACAGCCTGTCAGCCTCTGCTCATTAACCTAAGGACCATGTGACCAGTGAGGTGGCCATCTTGTGATTTGGTCTGCATTATTTGTTGGAAAAATGCTACAAGAAGATCACACTGGGATTTAGAAGTTTCTGGCTAATACTTAGCCAGGTAGCCTTTTGTGGCCAGATTGGTCTACAAAGAGAAACAGCATTTTGGAAAAGTGAAATACCTTTGTAACCTAACATGAAATTGGTTAAATAAAGACTTCAAATTTCAAAAAAAGAAAAAAGAAAAAACAAGGAGCTGTAGATAGACGCTTCACCAACAGAATATAAGAGATGGAAGAGAGAATCTCGGGAGCAGAAGATTCCCTAGAAATCATTGATTCAACTGTCAAAGATAATGTAAAGCAGAAAAAGCTACTGGTCCAAAACATACAGGAAATCCAGGACTCAATGAGAAGATCAAACCTAGGGATAATAGGTATAGAAGAGAGTGAAGACTCCCAGCTCAAAGGACCAGTAAATATCTTCAACAAAATCATAGAAGAAAACTTCCCTAACCTAAAAAAAGAGATACCCATAGGCATACAAGAAGCCTACAGAACTCCAAATAAATTGGACCAGAAAAGAAACACCTCCCGTCATATAATAGTCAAAACACCAAACGCACAAAATAAAGAAAGAATATTAAAAGCAGTAAGGGAAAAAGGTCAAGTAACATATAAAGGCAGACCTATCAGAATCACACCAGACTTCTCGCCAGAAACTATGAAGGCCAGAAGATCCCGGACAGATGTCATACAGACCCTAAGAGAACACAAGTGCCAGCCCAGGTTACTGTATCCTGCAAAACTCTCAATTAACATAGATGGAGAAACCAATATATTCCATGACAAAACCAAATTTACACAATATCTTTCTACAAATCCAGCACTACAAAGGATAATAAATGGTAAAGCCAAACATAAGGAGGCAAGCTATACCCTAGAAGAAGCAAGAAACTAATCGTCTTGGCAACAAAACAAAGAGAAGAAAATCACACAAACATAACCTCACTTCCAAATATGAATATAACAGGAAGCAATAATCACTATTCCTTAATATTTCTCAACATCAATGGCCTCAACTCCCCAATAAAAAGACATAGATTAACAAACTGGATACGCAACGAGGACCCTGCATTCTGCTGCCTACAGGAAACACACCTCAGAGACAAAAACAGACACTACCTCAGAGTGAAAGGCTGGAAAACAACTTTCCAAGCAAATGGTCAGAAGAAGCAAGCTGGAGTAGCCATTCTAATATCAAATAAAATCAATTTTCAATTAAAAGTCAACAAAAAAGATAAGGAAGGACACTTCACATTCATCAAAGGAAAAATCCACCAAGATGAACTCTCAATCCTAAATATCTATGCCCCAAATACAAGGGCACCTACATACGTAAAAGAAACCTTACTTAAGCTCAAAACACACATTGCACCTCACACAATAATAGTGGGAGATTTCAACACCCCACTCTCATCAATGGACAGATCATGGAAACAGAAATTACACAGAGACGTAGACAGACTAAGAGAAGTCATGAGCCAAATGGACTTAACAGATATTTATAGAACATTCTATCCTAAAGCAAAAGGATATACCTTCTTCTCAGCTCCTCATGGTACTTTCTCCAAAATTGACCATATAGTTGGTCAAAAAACGGGCCTCAACAGGTACAGAAAGATAGAAATGATCCGATGCGTGCTATCAGACCACCACGGCCTAAAACTGGTCTTCAATAATAATAAGGGAAGAATGCCCACATATACGTGGAAATTGAACAATGCTCTACTCAATGATAACCTAGTCAAGGAAGAAATAAAGAAAGAAATTAAAAACTTTTTAGAATTTAATGAAAATGAAGGTACAACATACCCAAACTTATGGGACACAATGAAAGCTGTGCTAAGAGGAAAACTCATAGCGCTGGGTGCCTGCAAAAAGAAACAGGAAAGAGCATATGTCAGCAGCTTGACAGCACACCTAAAAGCTCTAGAGCAAAAAGAAGCAAATACACCCAGGAGGAGTAGAAGGCAGGAAATAATCAAACTCAGAGCTGAAATCAACCAAGTAGAAACAAAAAGGACCATAGAAAGAATCAACGGAACCAAAAGTTGGTTCTTTGAGAAAATCAACAAGATAGATAAACCCTTAGCCAGACTAACGAGAGGACACAGAGAGTGCGTCCAAATTAACAAAATCAGAAATGAAAAGGGAGACATAACTACAGATTCAGAGGAAATTAAAAAAATCATCAGATCTTACTATAAAAGCCTATATTCAACAAAACTTGAAAATCTACTGGAAATGGACAATTTCCTAGACAAATATCAGGTACCGAAGTTAAATCAGGAACAGATAAACCATTTAAACAATCCCATAACTCCCAAGGAAATAGAAGCAGTCATTAAAGGTCTCCCAACCAAAAAGAGCCCAGGTCCAGATGGGTTTAGTGCAGAATTCTATCAAACCTTCATAGAAGACCTCATACCAATATTATCCAAACTATTCCACAAAATTGAAACAGATGGATCACTACCGAATTCCTTCTATGAAGCCACAATTACTCTTATACCTAAACCACACAAAGACCCAACAAAGAAAGAGAACTTCAGACCAATTTCCCTTATGAATATCGATGCAAAAATACTCAATAAAATTCTGGCAAACCGAATCCAAGAGCACATCAAAACAATCATCCACCATGATCAAGTAGGCTTCATCCCAGGCATGCAGGGATGGTTTAATATACGGAAAACCATCAACGTGATCCATTATATAAACAAACTGTAAGAAGAAAACCACATGATCATTTCATTAGATGCTGAGAAAGCATTTGACAAAATTCCACACCCCTTCATGATAAAAGTCCTGGAAAGAATAGGAATTCAAGGCCCATACCTAAACATAGTAAAAGCCATATACAGCAAACCAGTTGCTAACATTAAACTGAATGGAGAGAAACTTGAAGCAATCCCACTAAAATCAGGGACTAGACAAGGCTGCCCACTCTCTCCCTACTTATTCAATATAGTTCTTGAAGTTCTAGCCAGAGCAATCAGACAACAAAAGGAGGTCAAGGGGATACAGTTCGGAAAAGAAGAAGTCAAAATATCACTATATGCAGATGATATGATAGTTTATTTAAGTGATCCCAAAAGTTCCACCAGAGAACTACTAAAGCTGATAAACAACTTCAGCAAAGTGGCTGGGTATAAAATTAACTCAAATAAATCAGTAGCCTTCCTCTATACAAAAGAGAAACAAGCCGAGAAAGAAATTAGGGAAATGACACCCTTCATAATAGACCCAAATAATATAAAGTACCTCGGTGTGACTTTAACCAAGCAAGTAAAAGATCTGTACAATAAGAACTTCAAGACACTGAAGAAAGAAATTGAAGAAGACCTCAGAAGATGGAAAGATCTCCCATGCTCATGGATTGGCAGGATTAATATAGTAAAAATGGCCATTTTACCAAAAGCGATCTACAGATTCAATGCAATCCCCATCAAAATACCAATCCAATTCTTCAAAGAGTTAGACAGAACAATTTGCAAATTCATCTGGAATAACAAAAAACCCAGGATAGCTAAAACTATCCTCAACAATAAAAGGACTTCAGGGGGAATCACTCTCCCTGAACTCAAGCAGTATTACAGAGCAATAGTGATAAAAATTGCATGGTATTGGTACAGAGACAGACAGATAGACCAATGGAAAAGAATTGAAGACCCAGAAATGAACCCACACCCTATGGTCACTTGATTTTTGACAAAGGAGCCAAAACTATCCAATGGAAAAAAGATAGCATTTTCAGCAAATGGTGCTGGTTCAACTGGAAGTCAACATGTAGAAGAATGCAGATTGATCCATGCTTATCACCCTGTACAAAGCTTAAGTCCAAGTGGATCAAGGACCTCCACATCAAACCTGATACACTCAAACTAATAGAAGAAAAACTAGGGAAGCATCTGGAACACATGGACACTGGAAAAAATTTCCTGAACAAAACACCAATGGCTTATGCTCTAAGATCAAGAATCGACAAATGGGATCTCATAAAACTGCAAAGCTTCTGTAAGGCAAAGGACACTGTGGTTAGGACAAATCGGCAACCAACAGATTGGGAAAAGATCTTTACCAATCCTACAACAGATAGAGGCCTTATATCCAAAATATACAAAGAACTCATGAAGTTAGACCGCAGGGAGACAAATAACCCTATTAAAAAATGGAGTTCAGAGCTAAACAAAGAATTCACCGCTGAGGAATGCCGAATGGCTGAGAAACACCTAAAGAAATGTTCAACATCTTTAGTCATAAGGGAAATGCAAATCAAAACAACCCTGAGATTTCACCTCACACCAGTGAGAATGGCTAAGATCAAAAACTCAGGTGACAGCAGATGCTGGCGAGGATGCGGAGAAAGAGGAACACTCCTCCATTGTTGGTGGGATTGTAGACTGGTACAACCATTCTGGAAATCAGTCTGGAGGTTCCTCAGAAAATTGGACACTGAACTGCCTGAGGATCCAGCTATACCTCTCTTAGGTATATACCCAAAAGATGCCCCAACATATAAAAAAGACACGTGCTCCACTATGTTCATTGCAGCCTTATTTATAATAGCCAGAAGCTGGAAAGAACCCAGATGCCCTTCAACAGAGGAATGGATACAGAAAATGTGGTACATCTACACAATGGAATATTACTCAGCTATCAAAAACAACGCCTTTATGAAATTCGTAGGCAAATGGTTGGAACTGGAAAATATCATCCTGAGTGAGCTAACCCAATCACAGAAAGACATACATGGTATGCACTCACTGATAAGCGGCTATTAGCCCAAATTCTTGAATTACCCTAGATGCCTAGAACAAATGAAACTCAAGACGGATGATCAAAATGTGAATGCTTCACTCCTTCTCTAAAAGGGGAACAAGAATACCCTTGGTAGGGAAGGGAGAGGCAAAGATTAAAACAGAGACTGAAGGAACACCCATTCAGAGCCTGCCCCACATGTGGCCCATACATATACAGCCACCCAATTAGACAAGATGGATGAAGCAAAGAAGTGCAGGCCGACAGGAGCTGGGTGTAGATCGCTCCTGAGAGACACAGCCAGAATACAGCAAATACAGAGGCGAATGCCAGCAGCAAACCACTGAACTGAGAATAGGACCCCCGTTGAAGGAATCAGAGAAAGAACTGGAAGAGCTTGAAGGGGCTCGAGACCCCATATGTACAACAATGCCAAGCAACCAGAGCTTCCAGGGACTAAGCCACTATCTAAAGACTATACATGGACTGACCCTGGACTCTGACCTCATAGGTAGCAATGAATATCCTAGTAAGAGCACCAGTGGAAGGGGAAGCCCAGGTCCTGCTAATACTGAACCCCCAGTGAATTAGACTGTTGGGGGGAGGGCGGCAATGGGGGGAGGGTTGGGAGGGGAGCACCCATAAGGAAGGGGAGGCGGGAGGGGGATGTTTGCCTGGAAACCAAAGAATTATTATTAAGTATTAAATAAATAAAAAAATAAATAAATATAAAAAAAGATAAAACCAAAAAAAAAAAGAATTCACTTGTCAAATTTTACTGTACAGTTAAAAATATGTATTCAGGGCTGGAGAGATGGCTCAGCAGTTAAGAGCACCCGACTGCTCTTCCAGAGGTTATGAGTTCAATTCCCAGCAACCACATGGTGGCTCACAACCATCTGTAAAGAGATCCGATGCCCTCTTCTGGTGTATCTGAAGACAGCTATAGTGTACTTATATATAATAAATAAATAAATCTTTAAAAAAATATGTATTCAATTTGTTGATTTTTAAAAAGAGATTAGGAAACAGATCAATGGGAAAGTTAAAAAGAAAGTTCTTTCATTAATGTATTTTGGTGGAGCTTTTTGGATGCTGTGACCAATTTTTTGCACCTCAAAGAAATGAGTAGGGCTGGGGAGATGGCTCAGTGGGTAAGAGCACTGACCACTCTTCCAGAGGTCCTGAGTTCAAATCCCAGCAACCACATGGTGGCTAATAACCATCTGTAATGGGACCTGATGGGTGTGAAGACAGCTGCAGTATACTCATATAAATGAAATAAATCTTTAAAAAATGAGTAAAGGTGCATCTTTTCGTGTCTCAAATCTAGGGGAAAATCCTCAACTTAGAAAGTCTAATAACTGCTATTTCAGATCAAGAAAAAGCATAAATTGTCTGACTCACTTTTGAGAAATGTAAGAACCAAAACTAGCCAGAACCCTTATGGTAGCACAAAGGGAAGGGAGCCATTTGGTATTTATGATGACTTCCTAGAATGCTTGAGAGCAAAGGATTCTAGAGGGTCTCTAGAGCCATGTGTCTACAGAGGACTGCACGGAAATTATTTTAGCTCTTGTCTAGGAGAGTGGACTAGAAATAGGAATGACCCTCTGTATAAGTAGTGAAATAGAAAGGGCTGATTTCCTGGGGCAAGCACTACCCTCATGAGACACAGTATACTGGCTGGTACCTTCCCTCCTCAAGGCAACTCCAAAAAATAGGACAACAGAGGCTGGGTGCTCTCTAATCAGCCCACAAGTGAGTCCTGAGGCGCAGAACTATATTAAAACCTTGACCCTGCTCACAGAGAAGGAAGGCAGCCTTTATAATACCAGTAACCAACTTTTTTGCCCACCCTAGAATCCTCACTACACATTCCACTGTGTTTGAAAGTTAGAGCATTCAGAAATCATGGCTAGTGGCCGTGAAGAAAAGGATCAGTAAAGCTGGAAAAGGAAAAGCAGCTGCCCATTGACTTTATTCCCGGCTGCATGCATCCCATATGGGGAAGTTTGACAGAAGTTTTTGTTTGCAGTCAAGACTGCAGTATCTTCCTGTTATTTTGGACATGGATGGGAAAGAAAAAATTCCCAGTGAATAAATTTTAAGACGACTCCAGAAGTAAATTGCTTCTTGATTCTATCTCATAATCTGTGCTTGCTCAAAAACACAATTTAATAGTGACCAGTACTCCTCAGAGGTGAGTTTGACAGGAGAGAAAAACTGCACTTGAAAAAGGCACTACAGAGAAGCCAAGCAAGAGTCACTGGTCCAGGTGCTCTACATACATAATCTCTGGGATGGTCACATTTTATCCATCAACCACATAGGCCACCTGGTACAGTTCCTAGTCCCCAATCTCTAGAATTATATCTGGTAGTAGTATATCTTTCCTCCACTGCAGGAAGATTTAAATTCCACTACACAACTATGTTTTTACTTAGCTTCTAACAAAGTTAAGGTTAAGTCCTGGGTCTCCTTCTTCTTGAATTAATGTCTAATAAATTAACTTAATTTGCTCTCCTTTCCCTTACCACCCCCACCCTACCAATTTATGCTCTGTGTGTGTGTGTGTGTGTGTGTGTGTGTGTGTGTGTAGTGTATTATTCTTATTCAATTACAGTTATATTTTTACTCCCAAAGTTGAATGGAGTCATATTTGCCATCTAATAAGGCACTCATTAGAAATGTTGTTTATATTCATTTTTAAAAAGCTAAACATTTTTTCCAGCCAAAAATAAGTGGACAGAGATGGTTAGCAATGCTGGCTTACTCATTTACCATTTATGGGATTCCAGCTGTACACCAACTCATGAGAACCCAGGCTATTTGTCCAACACAATTAATCCAAAAGTGAAACTTCAACTCAAATCACTGAAAACTTACAGAGAAACATCTTTGGTGTTGGTTTATCAAAACTATCATGGCTCAGTTTCTCTTACCAACCCCCGCTTCCCTGATTTAGGCCTTTCTCAGACATCCTTTCTTCTCATGTGTCTGTGATAACGTTCACCAACAAGAAGCAAAGAAAGAAGCTGCATCTCTGGTAATAATTTCTCATTTTTTAATTCAATATCTGTGAACAAAGGGTTAACAAAACCATATCTCTAACTTTTGATCAGCTGAGCTCTGTTCCCCTAACTATCAGATCAATGTGAAGGCCAGAGTCAGGATTTGCCAGCTTTGTGTCAGGGTCAACTATCCCATGAGAAAACATTGCTAACATTGAGAATGAACTCAGACTGGTAAATTAAACACAGAAACTATAAATTTTACATGTCTAAGCGGTGGATATGACTGCCATGTTCTTGACTTCCCTGAGTTCATTTTTACTTCTAACTGACATTTCTTTCAGTGATCCTTGAAGATATATAGATTTGCTATGAAATACACTAGTTCCTGACCTGCGTTATGTTCGTCTTGTTAGCTTTTCAGAACTTTGTGTTCCTTTTCATTGGCAAACAATTGTTTATTTTTGTGGTGATCATTATACTTATAAAATATTTGTATTTGGTGTGTAATTATCAAATTTGAATAATTAGCATATCTATATCCCTATTTCTCTGTGTTTGGAATCTTCAAATTCTTTTGGTTGTTCAAAAAGTAATCAAAAGGAGGCTGAGAGATGACTCAGTTGAAAAGGTGGCTGCTTTGCAAGCATGAGAACCAGAGCTCAGATTCTCAGAACCATGTAAAAGCCAGGCAGGCACGTGACCACCTCTATTCTCAGCAATTGGAAGGCAGAGACAGAGGATCCTGGGGGCATCTGGATACACAGACTAGCTTGTTTTTAGTACGTTTTGGGTTCTGTGAGGGACCCTGCCTCAATGAATAAAATCAAAAATGATTATGAATGTCAACAAATATCAAATTTGGGCCTCCACATACACCGTCATACTCATACACATGGGTGTGCTCAGGCATGTGCAAGGATACATACATGTGCACACTTCACTTTATGCTCAAACAAAATATATGCATTGTAAATATGTGTGTATGTACAGTACATATATGTGTGTGTATATACAAGCATATAAAATAGGGGTTGTTTTCCAATACAACTGTACTACTGTGAAATGGAATGGTAGACACCATCCATTGTCTCTAGCTGTGTCTTGATACCCAATATAAAACTCATTGCAATTCCCCAACTCCTCTTTTCAGCTCCTAGTAATCACTAATTTCCTTTGAGTTCAACTTTTTTGGCATCTATTCATGTAATATTTTGATCCTGTTCTTTTTCAAGATGAGCTATGCTATTATACAACTGCTATGTAGGATTCTCACAAAAGATGACTAAAGTAACACTACCGGAACAGTTGTACTCCCTCTCTCATAGCTCCTGAGCACACTGGAATCAAGGATGACGTACAAGACTGAGCATAAATACCCAGAAAAGCCACGAGCAGTCCTAGGATGTGCTATAGCGGCCATCTTTAAACCAGTAACTGCAACCAGAGAAAATAAGCAAACGTCAAGCTTCTTCCCTAAAGAACTGGAGCTCATGGTGGGACCAGGGTGGTTCCCCTGAAGCCCAATCAGAGTTCTCACTAAAGGAAAGAGCTAAAACCCAGTACCTAAAATAGCAAGGCCTCTGACTCCTCTCACATAAGCAGGTAGGATTTCAAATTCTCGATGCAACCAAATGACAAAAATTTACATGTGAATATTTTATAAGTATTCATAAAAACAATCTGTTAAACATGAATAGTGTCAAACACAGGTCTGAGCAACAACTCGATTGAGAATGGTTAAGTACTTGCAAATGCAAGATGATGTGAGTTCAGACCCCAAGCACCCACCTAAAAAGATATGTATTTTACAATATCTATAATCACAGAATTGAGGTGATAAGGGTAGGGGAAAGTCCCTGGGGCTTTTTGACCAGCCGGACTAGCCAGTCAGCAAGTTCCAGGTTCACTCATAGTATTTGTCTCAAAAAAGTAGAGTAAAATTGAGGAAGGCATCTGACCTTGACCACTGGCTTCAACATGTATATATTTTCATGTGCACAACACAACCAACATGGACACACATACACACACACACACACACACACACACACACACAGAGCGTATACTACACACCAAAAGTAAATTCCCAAAATAAAAAACATCTACAACAAAGTGCCAGTGGGTTGTTGGTCCCTCTTTAGTAATAGCAATCTGCAATTAAACTTTTACCTACTTACTAGGAGTCTCATCAAAGATTTAGAAGTTATCAAAACTTGATGTCTTTATTAAAATTTCTATTACTTTCCTCCCATCAAATTATTTATTTAAAGTGAAATTTAAGAAAATTAATTTTTGCCCAAGAAGCTACTAAAAGTACAGTTTCTAAATGAAGAGAATTCAAGTAGGAGGTTCCTGCCTCTGGCGAGCTGTTGATTTTTTTTTAATTCCACTAAATTTCTGTCATCTCATCTAAAGAATGGGTTTGGTGTGGCTCCTTGGGCTGAGAAACAGGTTTAAGAACTCATATCCAACAAGGAATCTGTACAGCAGCAGGGAGAGGCTCCCACCAGGACCAGCAGCAGCATCCTTGAAGGAATTGCAAGTCTCATTCACACAGCACGTTTCTCAACCTGACATTTCCCCTTTCTTTCATAATGTGATAAAATGTTATAACTCTGAGGAAAAACAGACATCGAGAGAGAGAGAGAAGGAGAGAGAGAGAGATTTACTTTATCAAATCTGAAATTGTGATTCACAGAGCCCAAGATTTACAGAAATGAGATTCTAGAGAAAGTCAACTACTTGTATAAATATGTCCATGCTCTGAAACTTAGGGTTTTGAAGGGTCTCAGACATCTCCCTCTGAGAAATACCGAGGATCTGAAAGGGCTGCCTTGGCAAATATGGAACCTGTATTATGGTACTTGCAGAAACGGCACTGCAGGCTTCACTGCAGGTCTGTGTCCTGGAATAGCTCTGAGCCAGATGATGAGAGCGGACCATGAACAAGTAATGCAAGAGCGATGTGGGAGGCCCCGGTGTTTCTCACCCCACTGCCCTTCATCAGCATGGGATAAAGCATGAGCAACTTCTTTTGCAGATTGCGGTAACTGCATTCCACTCCACTAAGTGCTGTGTGAAGAAGGTACGCTTGTAAAGTGCATCCCTGTCTAGAAGACAGACTTGTAAAATGCATCCCTTCCCACTCCTCTGTCAGACCCGGTGAGCATCAGTGAGTTCATGTACATTAAATCATAGAGCTTTTCTGAAATAAATTACTGAAAGAGGGGGGAGGGTGTCGCTAAAATGATTGTGGCATCCTATAATCTGCCCTTCTCTTTATCAAAGGAAAGAACATAAATATGGTGTGTTGCTATTTCCCGAATGTGGAGAAAGGGAATTCCACCACAATACCTAAAGCCCCCAGTGAGAACCTACCCTATTCTGCTGAAGAAGAGAGGGAATGGGGAGAAAAGAGAGAGGCTTTCCCAATGCCAGACTTGATAGAGACGAACTGCTTCCAAAGAGCTCTTCCCAGTCTCCCTATTTTAAAGGGGTGGGGAAATGGCTAATAGGACTAAGGATATAAAAGCATATCAGAACTAAAAGCTAATTTAAAGACGATGGCGTCCACTTATTTCAAGAGGTTCAGCACGATTAGGCACTGTCCTCAGGTAATAGGAAATCCAGAAACGGCAACAAAACCAAACCCTCCACCTGGAGGTTGTACCTTTATTATTTAAAGTCTGTGATAAAAAAAAAAAAAAAAAACTCTTCTTAGTTTTCAAGAAAACTTACCAGCACATAAACCCTTCCTCACAGCAGATTTTTCTTAGTTCCTTCAAACTAAGGGTCTCCTCCTTTCCCCCCTCTTAACGGTGTCTATAATGAAGGTATTTTTATTGCTGCTCCTCAATTATGAGCATCAAGTGTAAATATTGGACGAATAATAAATGGTGTCAGCGCAAATTTGATTTTGCATAAGAACGTTCCCAAAGGAGAAAAATATCAAAAAGGGGGACTATCGAAACATTCAATTTTACAATGTTGCTCAATTTCAGGTTTTCTCCTTGAAACGGAGCAGACACTGAGCCTTCCCAGACTGACATCAGACTTGACATTTTCCTCTCTGAAACAAAGGTACTTAAGGTTCTCACACACACATGATGGGATGGTTCATCCCACTGAAAGTGCTAAAGGATTTAACTGTTGGAGAGGCACAGCTTGAAACGCATCATAAACTAAAACCATCAACAGAGTAGCAGCCGCCTGCCTTACTCTCTTCACTATCCTAATGGCAAAGCTTTTGACACCCAGCAATGTGTTTAGCAGTCTAACAGAAAATAACAAAATGAAAGATGAGAAAAATTGTAAGTCACCTTGCAAAGTCCCTTGACTGAACTTGGAATGAAAGTGAATAAAAATGACCACAATATAACCTGTTGAGTATGCTCTATTTCAATCTAACTTCAAGAGAGAATTAGTTGTCTCTACTCTTGAAACTTAAAAGCCTTAGGTCTATTTCCCTATGAGAGGTAAGACAGAAATATACCTCTTATATTTGCTGTCAGCATTATAATGAACATTTTATTGCGACCATTATCTGAAGCCCGTTTCAGTTTTCATTGCTGTGGTGTTTACCACCCAAATATTTTATAAGTAAGAAATGTGAGCTAGGGAGATGGACTGAAACTGCTAAAATTGGAAATTATCATGTTTAATGCCTCCATCAATAAGGTCGCTCGCTGCTTCCCACATTTGTTTGAAAGCTTGGGAGTGCGAGCAGAGAAAGCTAGTAGATTCCCCAAGAGCTGTAGTGATGTGGCAAGCAAGAACAAAAGAAGGCACAAGGGAGAGGGAGTCAGAGACAGGAACCAGAGCAGAGCAAAGAGCGAGGCCTTGGAAAAAGACCACAGGAGTCAGGACTCTGGGTTGAAAAGAGGGAACACCTGATACAACTTCTGGGGATTCTCGGGCTTAATGAAAAAGAGAAATGTTAGAGGTTGAGTCAGTCTCGGTTCAAATAACTCACTTTTGTGGTTTTCTAGAAAGAACTTGGATAGGGTAGGATATAGGGGTTCATAGAAGGGAAAGATAAAGGGTGAGCAGGTCATAGAACTGTGAAGTTGCGTATTAGGTTATTGCTGTCGGAGCCGAGTCTCTGAGTACCCCTCACACCACTGTACACCATGTGAACTGTGACTAATTACTCTTTCTTTTTGCAAATTACCTACTTGAGGATGTTTCTCTTAAACAGTTTGGAAGGACACAGACAGTGTCTCCCCCTAGAATAAAGGCAAGCAAGCTCTACTTTCCTCATAAATAATTTGTTAGCTCTGTGCTGCCCTTGTAGAAACCAAATACTTCCAGTTCCCCTGTCCCTTTCTCACTCTGAAAGCGTGAGGATCCTCTGTAGTAACTCTGGCTGGTGCTGTTACTGCATTAAACACCCCTGTGCCTGTGATTCCTTCAATAAGCAGCATGCAGTTATTTAGCTCAGGACACTTCATCTATATTAAATATATATTTATAAATATATTATATATGATATATTATATAGACTATATTCCTTAGTTTAGTGACAATGGAATGCTAAAAAACAAAACAAAAAACAAAAACCAGAAACCCACAAAGCTCCATTATCACAGATACAGCCCCATTGAAGAGATGCAGAATCTCGTGTCTACAATCCCAGCACCAGGAAAGCAGGATTAAGAGAATTATGAGGTCCAAGTCAACTTAGAGTACATAGTGAGACAATATCCATTCCCAAACTTCCTTCATGATTGTCTGCTAGTTACATGAGCTACAGATGTTTCCTTGCACTTGATGGTTCATTTTTACCACATCATTGTAAAAGTGTACTACGTTAAATAGGTGAGGAAAACACAACAGGTTAATTTTCTGCATCCTAGAAAAATATAATAGAGGGAGCCAGAGAGATGGCTCAGAAGTGACAAACCATTGCTGTTTTCACAAAGAACCAGAGTCCAGTTCCCAGCACCAACATCAGGCAACTCACAAACAGCTGAGACTCCAGTTCTAGAATAAAAAACCCTCCTCTGGCCTCCATAGACACCTGCACACACATGTGCGTGCACACATACACACACGCACACACACACACACACACACACACACACACATACACACAGGCAGTCACACATATACTCATAAAGCAATCTTATAAAATAAAAAAGAACATGGCTGACCAAGTATCAGTGGGCTGGAATGGGAGTCCTTTAGGAATATAGGAATATATCAAAGATCGGTAGGGCTGATTGTATGCTAGATCTAGTTGTAGGTTTCTGGGTATTTGTCATACCAGAGTGACTTCACCAGTTTGCAGGAGCCCCAACAGAGAATGAAGATTCTCTCTCCCAACAGCATCATTTGTTGTGAGGGGTTTTGTTGATATTGGCCATTCTCATTGCCGTAAGTTTAACTCTCAAAGTAATTTTAAGTTTTGTTTCTCTAATTGCTAAACACATAAAAACATTTCAAAATGTTTCATGAGCATTTTTACTTCTTCTGATAACTCTTTTCAGATTTATAAGTCATTTTTAATATATCTTATCTTTTGATTCTTTGCTTTTTGGTTTTGTTTTGAATATTCTGAATATTAATCCTCTGTCAGAAGTATGACAGGCAAAGACTCTCTCCCACTCTGTAGGTTTCTTTTTCTCTCAATTGATTGCTTCCTTAGCTGTATAAAAAAATTAGTTTTATGAAGAGGATGTGGGTAAAAGGTAACCCTCATTAACTGTTGGTGGGATCGCAAACTAGTATAGCCACTATAGAAATCAATGTGGAGAGAATTAAGATGATAAAATTAAATCAACTACATGATGCAGCTATGCTACTCCTTGACATGCACCCAAAGAACTCAGTGTCCTACATTAGAGATACCAACTTGGCTGTATTCATTGCTGCTCTAGCCACAGTAGCTAGGTGGTAGAAGCAATCTAAGCATCTAACAGTGGATAATGAAATGTGGTACATGTACATGATGCTATTCAGTTATAAAAAACAAAATGAAATCCTGAACTTTGCAGGTAAATGGATGAACTAGAAAAGAACATACCTAGTAAGGTAACACATTCAAAAATATAGATGTCACATGTTCTCTCTAATTGGATGTTCCCAGCTCCAAATCTTCATGTATTAGTATATACCCTAGAGGAACTGCAGAAAACAAGAAAATAAAAGGGGTCATTTCCATGGTGGTGGGGTTTGGGAAGCAATAGAGAGAGTAGCAGGTACATGTCCTGATTAGAAGCATGATTAGAAGTGGCTATTTCAGTAGGTGGAAGAACGTAAAGGAGGAGGTAAAATAGTAAAAATATGTCTGAAAAATCATAAGGAATCATTCTGTTAACTGTTTATCTTTATAAAAACCTAGAATGTGTGTTATGTATGCACCTACAGTTTAAGTGAACTTTTTTCATCTGGAAGGAAAATGTTTCCTGTGGGAGCCAAAGACCACTTAACAAGAAACCCAATACCAGCTAAGAGAAACCCTCTTTTGAGTTGTTGATCAGGGCTAACCAAGAGATCCTAAAAATATACAGCCTATTGCTCTTTGCTTCAGCTGCCTTTCACAGGCAAAAATTCCTATTGCTGAAGACACCAAGCATATCAGAAGCAGGCTTCACATGACCTGGAAGCAGTTCCCTGACCTGGAACTGACCTGAATCCTTCCACATGGAGGATTAGCTGGCATGGTACCAGGAGGTAACATGTAAGCTTCCAAAGGAAGGAAGCAAGCAACAGATCTAACCAGCTATGAACCACAACAGTGACCAACCTGGCACGATGATCCCAAAGCTGCAGTAGTCACATGGATACTTTGGCAATAACCAACTGTAACTGGACGGAAGACCCACTCAGCAAGAGGGAGATCAGGCCTAGTACTGGAAACCTAGCTACCTACTCGGTGCTAGGGAAGTCATGGATCTTGGAGGCAAATCTACCACTTCTAATTTACTAAACCAGAATAATCACTAACAAATATCTATAAGCATTTGTTCTTATACTTACAGATAAATGTACTCCTCATCCATCATCAAAGATACTTCCCCTTGCAACAGAGAGAGCATTACAGAAAATCAAAAATTCAAACTGCAGAGTTGTGAAGCCCAGTACCAATAGATACATCTACAAGACACTCCCACACGCAAGCCTCAGGGAACATTGTGAAACTGAGGGTGAAAAGAGTGTAAGAGTCAGAGGACCATGGGGTTCTCTGTGAGGTTCTGCCTTCTATCAATGTTAGATGCTACACCCATAACATGACCATAAACATGAGCTGAACAATGACCACACCAACAAACATGCCAAAGTGCTTGAGGGAAAGCCCAAGAGGCCTCAACCCTAGACAAAGAACTACAAGCAACTAAGGAATTGTAAAAGTGGGAGAAATAGTATTCTACAGGGAAGAGCACACCAATTGGTTATACAATACCAAAATGTCAGCCTTGAAGGCATGTAACATTCAGACGAAGCTGGTTATATTTTAAGAAATACACATGTATATGCATATACCTACTGAATGTAACCACAATTGATGGAAAAAGAAGGCATGAATTTAAAAGAGTGAGAGTATATGGGAGGGTTTGGAAGGGCTGAAGGAGAGTTAGAAATGATACAGTTGTATTATAATCTCAAAAACAAGAAAAAATCAGAGATATGAAAATATTGAAATAAATAAATATATAGTATTTTGAAAAAAGAAATGATAAAATTTGTAGATAAATATACAAAAATAAAACATAAATTTAGAAAGGTAAGCCAGAGCTAGAAAGACAAGTACTGAAAGTTCTCTCTAATTTGTGGATTCTAGCTCCAAGTTTTTAGATATGAATATATAACCTGGGGTAACTGAAAAAACTTGGAATGTAAAAAGGATTATGGTGAGATGGAGGAAAATAGAGAGAAGGTTAGTGGAACATGAGTTTCTATGAAGAGGCAGCTAAGGAAAATAGACAGAGGGACTTTATCTGGGGAGGAAGGGGGAAAGAAATACAAAGGAAAAAGGAAAATAGAAGGGATCACTATTCTTCAGTCACCCCTGCGCTGCCCTGTGGGAGCTGGACATGGTCCCAGCCCACCCTTCTCTGTACTACTACATGGGTTTCCCATTAAGATGCCTGAGGAAGTGCACCATGGAAAGGAAGAGATGGAGACCTTTGCCTTTCAGGCAGAAACTGCCCAACTCATCTCCCTCATCATCAATACTTTCTACTCAAACAACGAAACATTCCTCTGGGAGTTGATCTCTAATGCTTCTGATGCCCTGAACAAGATCCAGCTTCCAAGTTAGAGAAATGCTCCAGCAGAACAGGATTGTGAAAGTCATCCACAAAAAATTGTGAAGAAGTGCCTTGAGCTCTTCTCTGAGTTGGCTGAAGACAAAGAGAACAAGAAATTTTTTGAGGCATTCTCCAAAAATTTAAAGCTTGGAATCTATGAGGATTCCACTAAGCATCGCTCTCTCTGAGCTCCTTTGTTATCATACCTCTCAGTCTGAGGATGAGATGACTTCCCTGTCAGAGTATGTGTCTCACATGAAAGAGACACAGAAGTCCGTCTACTATATCACTGTGAGAGCAAAGAGCAAGTGGCCAACTTTGCCTTTGTGGAGCATGTGAGGAAACAGGGCTTTGAGGCGATACATATGACTGAGCCTATGGATGAGTACTGTGTGCAGCAGCACAAGGAATTTGATGGAAAGAGCCTAGTCTCAGTGACTGAGGAGGGCCTGAAGCCACTGGAGGATGAGGATGAGAAGAAGAAAATGGAGGAGAGCAAGGCAAAGTTTGAGAACCTCTGCAAACTCATAGGGAAGATCTTGGGCAAGAAGATTGAAAAAGTTACAATCTCCAATAGGCTTGTGTCTTTGCCCTGCTGCATTGTGACAAGCACCTATGGCTGGACAGCCAACACAGAACAGATCGTGAAGGCTCAGGCACTGCGAGACAACTCTACAATGGGCTACATGATGGCCAAGAAACACCAGAGATCAACCCTGACCACCTCATTGTGGAGACCCTGAGGCAGAAGGCTGAGGCAGACAAAAACAACAAAGCTGTCAAGGAGCTGGTGGTGCTGTTTGAAACTGCTCTGCTCTCCTCTGGCTTCTCACTTGAAGATCCCCAAACATACTCCAAGCATATCTACCACATGGTTAATGATGAGGCCACTGCAGAAGAATCCAGTGCTGCTGTTCCTGATGAGATCCTCCCACTAGAGAGTGACAAGGATCCCTCTCTCATGGAAGAAGTAGATTAATGGCTCCTGGGAAGCTGATGCCCTCTGTATAGTATCCCTGTTGCTCCCCCAACAGCCCTGACTGACCCTGACCTACCTGGCTCTCTGCTCATGTCTACAAGAATCTCTTCTATACTGTCCTTGTGCCTTAAGGCAGAAAGATCCCCTCCCACAGAATAGCAGGGTTGGATGTTGTGTATTATGGTTTTTTGTTTGTTTTATTTTGTTCTGAAATTAAAAGTATGCAAAATCAAGGAGATGAAGTTTTTAAAAAAAGAAGGAATCAATAATATTTAAGATGTTTGAGAAACATTTTCTTTACTTTAAAATTCATATAATAAATGTAATAAGCAGTATGTGTACAGATGATACACACACACACACACACACACACACACACACACATATATATATGTACTATTTAAGGTGATATGTTATCCCCCAAGGGCCATGGACTATCTAACAAAAGCCCCGGTGCCAGGCATAGGAAGCCTCCCATCAAGTTGTTGGGCAGAAGAGTCTATAAGACTCATAAAACAATGTAGGCTATTGTTTTTATCCTTGGTTCTTTCCAGAAGTTGAAGATAGGATCCTATTGATGAAAACATCACACACTTCAGACTCAGGATGTGGAGGAATGTATTTGTAACTGACCTCTGGACTAACTCTCACATTCCTCCAGGAGGTGCTAAGCAAGCTTCCAAGAGAAAAAGAACCAGTAATTCTTTCTAGCTGTAAAGCTTATGACACACAACAACCAGCATGGCAAGAGAGTCTATTTGAACTATCTTGATCTACAAGTAGAGGTGAATTCATACCTGCACTGTAAACCTTCCCATGGCTGGTGAGGTCATGAACTCTAGAGCAGATCCTACTACTGCCACTTCCCTAAATCAGTATAACTGCTAACTGCACTCTCAATACTTATCCTTCTATCCACAGATAATCTAATCAAAGCTTCTTTTTGTATCAGGTGGATATAATTACAAAAGGCAAAGGTAGTCAAAATGCAGAGATCAATTGATCATGGGGTACCCAGCTATCTTAGTTAGGATTTTACTGCTGTGAAGAGACACCATGACTAAAGCAACTCTTATAATGACAACATTTAATTGGGGCTGGCTTACAGGTTCAGAGGTCCAGTTCATTATCATGAAGGCAGGAGCATGGCAGCATCCAACAGACATGGTATAGGAAGAGCTGAGAGTTCTACATCTTGTTCTGAAGGCAAACAGGAGAAGACTGACTTCACAAGAGCTAGGGATGCGGGTCTTAAAGCTCCCGCCCACAGTGACACACTTCCTCCAACAAGGCTATACTTACTCCAACAAGGCCTTCTAATGGTGCCTCTCTCTGGGACAAGCATATGCAAACCATCACACCAGCCTCAACTGATACATCATCAGTTGTATGCAGTGCCTACATGTAAGGTTCACAGAGTATTATGGAAGAGGAGTCAGAAAGATTCTAAACTCCAGAGGATCAAGATATCAGCTGGGCAACAGTATGTTCTACAAATGACAGGGATACTGCACCCATGAAATCTCAATGATATTACCACCTAAATAAACCTTCATGCCAGTGGACATGCCAATATAAATGAGAGAATTTCCACAAGGCCCTCTCCCTATATGAAGAGCTATAGACAATCAATGGCTATTAAGAGAGGAGGATAAATATTCTCTAAGGAAAACTTGTTGATAGGTTTCCCATAATCCCCAGTGGTCATCCCAAAAGATAAATATGCAACACTAAATAGTTGCAACAGCTTGTATATATGTGAAAATAGTAAAAATATAAAATATAAAAAGTATAAAATATAAAAGTAATAGTAAAAGATAATAATTAAAAGGAAGAGATCATAAATTTGAGACGGGGCAGGAAAGGTACAAAAAAGAGGATTGGAAAAGAGAATAGGCATGATGCAAATCTGTATCTCAAATCTGTACTCAAATCTGAAACATTCAAGAAATAAAACATAAATTTTAATAGGAAAACACCAGACAACAGAATCAATCAGTTATCCTTTATACAAGGCCTTTTTCATACAATGTTGTTTTAAATTGATTTCATGCAGTGCTTTTTTTTAATATTCAACCAGGCAGTCAGATATAGTAGTGGTCCATATCTTCGTATTGTTAAATAGCATTCCATTGTGGCTATACCTCGGTTTATCTGCTTTATATTGATGAACACTTTATGCATCCCTTCAGCTGTGAATGGCCCCAGACTCCCACATGCTGTAAAGCCGTTTTATGATCACACATATTCTATTTTTGGGTAAATATCTATATAAACAGTGCTTGGTCATAAAGGAAATGTTTATTTAATCATGGTACTTAGGGGACAAGGGTAGGAGGACTGTCAAAAGTTTGAGACCAGTCTTGTCTATATATGAGTTCCAGACCATCCAGCATTATATAGTCAGGCTCTGATACAAAAACAAAGAAATAATTAGACTTTTCTCCAAAGAGGCTGTACCATGTCTTCCTCAAAAAAGCATGAGAGTTCATTTCTTTGTTGGTATTGTATATTTTCAATGTTTATAGTCATAGACTTTCTGGTGATAATGCCATTGCATCTTTAATGTTTTTGCATGTGTTTTTAACACTTGATAGTCTTATCCACAACTAGAAGCATTAACGATTGCAAATGGTAAAAAAGGAAAAGAATTTATGGAAAATGTTTCCTAAGCACATAGCCCTGACCTAAGTATCACAGTTCCACACGATAGTCAGAGATGCAGGTGATGAGTACAGAGCATCAGGTGTCTGAATTCCACATCATTCTTCTGTGACTTAATCAAGAAGGAGCTTCCACCTACTACAGACCCCTGATCCTCAGCTTCCTGCTGAGATTATGGAAGGATACACTTAAGCCTACATTAAGCCCTAACCACAGAATTGTAATTGAGATATACCATTTTGATGGGATGCAACCTGATGCCATTTGCTGTAACATAAATTTTACTTAACAAAATTACTCGGGCCTGTTTGTTTTTATTTCCACTTGAAAAATGAGAAAATCATTTCAGGCACTATGTGCTTGGTGGCAAGGGTTTAGGCACTTCTAATAGTGACCAACATTTCTTATAAAATAGAAAAAATACGTGGATCATGGATCATTTCACTTAAACACATCAAAGTTCCACTTGTGCATGAACCGGAGGTGTTATTATACCTGTTTGTGAGGGTTTAAACAGTTGTCATAACTGTTAAAACTGTCTCAACTTTTCACAGCATGTAGCCAGACTCTCAAAGCCCGTGAATATGTTCCCTAACAAAACCCCACAAACTAAATGAGCTGGCTTTGCTCATTACAGAACAGTTTCTTTTCTCTTTATTGCCCCCCACTCCTTTATTCTTTGTACTATATTTCAAAGCTAACACTGCTGAATTTAAAAAACATGTTTACTTCTTTAGAAGAAAATTAAGTAAGATGTTTCCCCCATGATTAGAAATCTTATTCTTCTGGCAATGAGATTAAAGGTTGAGTCTCCTTGTGACCAGTGATGCCCCTTGGTGCATTGTTGAAAGTCTTTAACTCAGACTGTGATCATTTCTACAAACTTTTAACTTTCTTCACCCCCTCCCAATAAATTAACCAGACAACACAGAAAAATAAAATAATGTTAACTGAAGAAGTCAGTAAAATAAAGGGTATCTATTGCTAAGGGCTAACTACAGCTTGGCTAGTGTAGGCTAACAACAGCTTCTTGGCTCTCCGTTCCTCCACAGACCTGCTAATGGCTGAAGGCCTTGGGGTTTCCCTTTTTATAGCTGAGCTTTGAAATTTTCCTTATGGAAACACACACAGCACACCACATTCCAATCCAGGCCCATCACACTCGACAAGAATCCCATCTTTAATTCAAGATACCGTCTCCCTGTGCAGCTCATCCAAGGGATTTCACATTATATCCTGTGAAATTAATCACTGAAACAGCACCTAAGCAAAAGGGAAATGAGGACCAAAACACATATTTCACCCCAATACAAAGAGACCTGATGCTTTAAGAGTAAATTGCTAGCTCATTGCTTGTTCCATAATCCATCAACAAGGTCTACAAAACGATCAAGCTCAGTCATGCACAACTGATCACAGAAAGAACCATGTATAAAATGGGCCTTTGTATTAAAGGCTATTGGGAATATTTAGGCTATCTTCCTGCTCTTCAAAGAGGAAAATGGCCCAAGGCTACATCAATCAATAGTATGATAGCAAAAAAGAACTTGAAATAAGCACTTAGGAATAAATGAATTCAACTGACTGCAGATGAGGAAGTAACTTATTTAATGTTCCAAGGTCTTTATATAGGATAGTATGATCAGGCTATTGTCACTGACATGAAAAGATTAAAACACTATAGTTTTATCAGAAAGTAAAGTGTCACCCCACCCAAGGTTAACCTCACTTTAATTTATTGAAGATATCTTTAGTGCACAAGGCTAAGGTATGTGTCTGCTTTAATGGAGTCCTGACTTCATAAGTAAAACACATGATGAAGCATTGGCTCTATACAAAAAACTAATAAACAAGGGAATGGATTATAGCTACTAAGGAAATATGATTCTTGCTCTGTCTTTTGAAAGAGAAAATTAAAGACCAATGTGGCGTGCCACTCACTAAGCTGAAACAATAGTTTGGAACATGCTTAGCAACAATTGAAACCAGAGCAGTGTGCAGGCTGCAAACTATTAGGAAATCCAGGTGGCACACCGTAGAACACTTGTATTCAAAGGCACAGTGGACTTATACTTGGAGCTCAACTCACCTGAAATTTCATTCAAAATGATTCTTTGATTATACATGAAACTGTTAACATGTTCTCCACAGAAGCCTTGGTCAGCACTTAGGTCATTATCGCCCATAATTTAATTTATATCAAAGAAATAAGAATATGGTATGTTAAAACACTACTCTTGTTTGCATCTGTTTCTTTGTCTATAAGTGCACATAAATAAAAATATCAGCTCTTTTGTTTTGTTGCTAAAAATATAAGATAATCATAAAGAAGAATATAGGCTGGTATATTACAGTATATAATTAGAAAATCTTGAGTTATTTTTAGTTTAACATCATTATTATTTGGGAAAGGAAATTTGGTAAAACTTTCACATGCAAACATAATAATCCAGATAGACAGAAAGTTCTTGAGGAGACATAGGAATAATGCCAAAACATTACTGGTGTCATCCTTTGTCCTTCAAGACAGAAAGAAAAATACCTATAAAACTTTACACTCTACATTCTATTATGTAGATGTTCTTCATTTAGCATAGAAAGAATCACTCAGGAAGCTTGTTGCGATCCATGTAGGTTTTTGATGTTCCCGGAAGACCTGTTTTGAAGAATCCCTAGCAAAGGGCGCACTGGGAGACAATAGAACATGTTAGAGCTGGATATTAGTCATTTGGAGAATGTCCTTGAAGATAGTATTGAGACTTTGGCCTTTCTTTTTTCTCACGCTATGCATCTCTCATAGTTAGTACTGCTGTAATGAAACACGATAAACAAAAGCAAGTTTTGAAGCAAAGGGGTTTTTTGGCTTATACTTCCAAGACAATGGTCATCATGGAAGAAAGGACAGAAACTCAAACATGGCAGAAACCTGGAGCCAGGAGTTGATTCAGAGACCATAGTGGAGCAAAGGGAGTTTGCTGCTTATTGGCTTGCTCTTTATGCTTCCACAGCATGCTTTATTGTAGAACCCAGGACCACCATCACATGGGTAGCATCACTACAATAGGTTGAGCCGTCCCCCATCACTAAGTAAGAAAATGTCCTATATGCTTCCTATGAATGTTTTTTCTCTTTCTTTCTTTCTTTCTTCCTTTCTTTCTTTCTTCCTTTCTTTCTTTCTTTCTTCCTTTCTTTCTTTCTCTCTTTTGAGATTCCCTCCTCTCTAATGACCTTAGTTTGTGTCAAGTTGACAAAAAAAAATTGGAAAGCACGGCCTCGTGGTCAAAGCAAGTCAATGACTGTGGACATCAGAAATTGTAAGCCAAACAAACCTTTCTTCCTTTTAAGTTGATTATCCCAGGTATTTTTGTGGCAATGCCAGAAAGCTGAGCAACCCGGCAGACCTAGATAAATCCTGAGATTCTGCTTTCCTAATGAGTCCCCTGGAGATACCATGATCATACTTCCAAGATAAGCTTGGAGTACAAGCTCTGTAAGGCAAAGTCCTTTCCCTCACTTTTGTACTCCATCAAATGTCTAGAAAGGAATGAAATTTGAATCCAGGGCATTAGTTTCTACATCTTCAGGGAGCATCCGAGTGGTAATACTTCATTGGTCCTTGTACAGCCTTTCTAACTTTATGAGTAAATATTATTCATTAAAAAGCACTCAATTTTTTTCTTTCTCTCACTCCATCCAAAGTATTACCCAAAGTTCCCAGGTTCACCTCTTGACAAACTGTTTTCCAAGATGGTAATAATTTATGAACAAATGGTGGCTGAAATGACTTAAAAAATTGTGGTGTAGAAAAGTTTCAATTAACTAACTGTCTTAGGATAAAAAATTGGAGTTTCTGGTTTAATACCCAAACTATTACCCAATCCCCTCACATACTACTCTGAACCAGAATACACAGAAGACTTAAGCTACAAGCTTTTCTGGGGACACCTCATCAAATAATAGAAAATAGGTGTTTTAATATGTCAATACATGATATGGACCTGGGCATCAGTTATTGATGATGTTCCTAGTGAGCAAATATCAACAGGCGATCTACTGGGGGATGTTGTGCTCAGAAGGACAGAGGATGAGCTCTGGTTTTGGACTATATTTTCCATCATGGACATAGTGTAACTGGGCACAGTATCAGTACCTAACTCCTGGGATGTTTGTGCTAAATCTATGCATTAATCATTTAATATTTATAAGGTACACAGTCCTTCAACTGCTAAGTGTAGTTGCCAAATGTTTACATTATTAAATGGTAATATTTACTTAAGTTGTGACACAATTATGGGACATGTCATGTATTTTTATAAATACATAGCATGCATTTATGTAGAATTCTCAAGCTAACATAAACCCACTGGCTTGTGTTTGCTATTTTACTCTTCCCAACTCTATCATTCTATACTTTAGGACCATTTAGATTTTTCCAGTGGTTTTCTGAAGCCCGCTTTCCTATATTTTCTGTTTCTATGTTTTTCAGTTAAAACACTTTGAACTTAAAACCAGTGCTCACCCAGCTTCACCAGAACAATCAGTTTCATTAAAAAGAAGTAAAAAAGATGACTTAGTGTTTTATGTACCGGATAATACTGGATGTACACCTAAGCTTTTGCTGAGTTTGTGTGAATACATATGAGAGCTTCATGAAGCAGAATGAGTGGATTTTACGAGTGCAACAAAAGGTCTCAAGAGGATTAAGATATGTAGCATCTCAACAGAACGGAACTCAAAGGAAGACACTTCAAGTTATTGAAGTGTTTGTGCTCACTATTCAACTTCTAAAGGCCATAACACTCATGGTCCTTCAGTGTTATAATCAAGATGGCCATTTCAAGGCAGAATATTTGAAAGTTATAGAAAATACAACATTGACAGAACAGTTCTCACTCATCCAAGATTAAGAAGCTGCACTTCTATGCGTTTGTACTCAATTACATAAACTTGTGGGGCACTCTATCCATCAGTGCAAGGTTGAATTGACTAAGTTAGTCCAAGGATTCCTCCCATTAAGAAGTTTCTCAAGACCCTTCATGGTTTAGTCCTCCAGCATTACCACCACAAAACCTACAGACATTAGACGTTGTGTAGCGTATTGTAAGATACTAGTACCCATAACCTCTGGGCTAATCTTTTCACATGCATTCGTTTTCTTTTGGTGTCTAATATTTACAAATGTACTCATGTAGCATCCTCAGGACTAGAGCATAGCTTCACATCTGGGATACACAGGATTAATTATTAATGTCTCACATGTTCAGCACCAAAAGAATGACAACAACAGGAAACTAAGGAATAAATGAAAGAATGGAATCATGAAAGTAAAGTTTTCTTCTTAGTTTTCCTAGTGAATGAGTGAGAGAGAGAAGGAAAAAAAAAACCAAAATTCAATCTGTAAAATGTGGAAGGATGAAACGAATCCATCAATGTTTGGCTTAAGAGACCCTCACATTGAAGAGATGAACTATGATTAATACTCATGATGTGATTGTCCAGTTTTTGTTCTTTTCTTATTAGTTCTCCACTTTACTTAAGTGTAGCCCACTTCCTTATGTTGACACCCACAATATTATTCCACTCTCTTGTGTGGTTTGCAGGCATCATTGACTGGCTCTGTGGACATTCAACCAAGGTGAAAGAAATGAATGAGTTCTACTGTTCTTGGAGAAAAGTTGGTATGATTTAAGGAAAGCACATGATATACTAAGAACATAGAGTTCAAAGAGTATTCTTCCTATGTTTTGGTACAAACATCTTTGAAATGGCTTCAGGGCATGTTTGCAGGAATTTTTACTGACAGCAGCCAGTGAACACTGCTTTCTCTCTTGCAGTTAATGTTTTGTAGCATAAGGATCATGCAGGCGTTTGGCTTCTGGCTGTATCTCTCACTGTGTGGGCTTAAGCAAAATAACCACCCATTCTAAAATGCAGTTTCCTCATGCATGATACAGAAAACAATGAACTAATGAGAATTTCTACCTGACAAGATCATTGTGAGGAATAAACAAAATAATCCTGAGAGTTATTAACATCAATAAAAACAAAACATAAAGTAAATGCCCTCTTTAATGAAAACTAGTCCTCCAGAGTGGTGGCTAAAAGACTGAAAACATTTAAGAAGGGCCTTGCACTTCTGGGACATACAGGAACTGAAAGATACCTCTTTGTAAGGCACTTCCAAAGTAGAGATTTATTCTAAATAAGGCCAATGATCAATGTGTATAACCAAATATCAAATGATAGGGTACATAAACTCAACTACTTCCTGGAATAGCTGCATAAAAAATCTTACAGGTGAATTTTTTATATAAAAAATAGTAGACAGGACTGTTTTAGATATGTGGTAATGAACACAGTTGTTTCCCTGTCTCATACAAACTGTGCCTGAGTGGGCACTAAGCTAACTTCAGGGATCTGGGCATTTGTTTAGGAAGCTCTCACCTGGGATTTCCTTATTCTGTTACATGATAAACAATGATTTATATTTAACTTAACTTCATGAACCATCTGTTAACATCGCTTACTCCTCAGTATTCCACCCTGTGCTTTCTTAATCAGGCCAATAAATCTGGCACAGAGACGTACTGTTGGCTGTACAGAGACTGCTTCCAGCGGCAGTGTCCCTTAACCTTTTAAATTAGCACTGGAATGTGTTGTTTTTACCCCCTTTACCCCTTTTAACTGCTAGCGACTCCTGTTGTATGGTCCTTCTTCCATTAGCTGCCCGGGTATACACTGAGACCATCATCTCCATGGTCTTTACAAACATGTACTTTACCAAGTTCTGGTCAAAGTTTTCTGTCCTTGTCTCATTTATTGTGGAAATAGACTTTGTATTTTTCGGCTATGAAGTGAAGATGGGATTTGAAAATAAATTTTTAGCTTCCTGGTTGCTGCCGCTGCAGAGAGCCCCTGGGCAGCACACCACGAGCGAACTTGAGCCTCGGGACCACAGGTAAGACCAAATTTTCTGCTGCAAGAAAGCTGCCTGGTGAGCTTGGGACACACGGAAGCAGAATTTCTCTAGGACCGGGCACGTTCTGTGTTTACCGGAAGTCCCACACCCGCGGATCCCGGCCCGCAGCAGCTCTCTGCTCCCAGACCCGGTGAGAGAGAGACCCAACCGCCTGGTCAGGTGGGCACTCCTGAGGCTGCAGAGCGGAAGAGACCACCAACACTGCTCACCCCTGCCCACATCCCTGGCCCAAGAGGAAACTGTATAAGGCCTCTGGGCTCCCGTGGGGGAGGGCCCAGGAGCGGCAGGACCCCTGCCAGAGACACCACCGGACCCTGAAGGAAACAGACCGGATAAACAGTTCTCTGCACCCAAATCCCGTGGGAGGGAGAGCTAAACCTTCAGAGAGGCAGACAAGCCTGGGAAACCAGAAGAGACTGCTCCCTGCACACACATCTCGGACGCCAGAGGAAAAAGCCAAAGACCATCTGGAACCCTGGTGCACTGAAGCTCCCGGAAGGGGCGGCAGAGGTCTTCCTGGTTGCTGCCGCTGCAGAGAGCCCCTGGGCAGCACCCCACTAGCAAACCTGAGCCTTGGGACCACAGGTAAGACCAAATTTTCTGCTGCAAGAAAGCTGCCTGGTGAACTCAAGACACAGGCCCACAGGAACAGCTGAAGACCTGTAGAGAGGAAAAACTACACACCCGAAAGCAGAACACTCTGTCCCCATAACTGACTGAAAGAGAGGAAAACAGGTCTACAGCACTCCTGACACACAGGCTTATAGGACAGTCTAGCCACTGTCAGAAATAGCAGAACAAAGTAACACTAGAGATAATCTGATGGCGAGAGGCAAGCGCAGGAACCCAAGCAACAGAAACCAAGACTACATGCCATCATCGGAGCCCAATTCTCCCACCAAAACAAACATGGAATATCCAAACACACCAGAAAAGCAAGATCTAGTTTCAAAATCATATTTGATCATGATGCTGGAGGACTTCAAGAAAGACCTGAACACACTTAGGGAAGCACAGGAAAACATTAATAAACAAGTAAAAGCCTACAGAGAGGAATCGCAAAAATCCCTGAAAGAATTCCAGGAAAACACAATCAAACAGTTGAAGGAATTAAAAATGGAAATAGAAGCAATCAAGAAAGAACACATGGAAACAACCCTGGATATAGAAAACCAAAAGAAGAGACAAGGAGCTGTAGATACAAGCTTCACCAACAGAATACAAGAGATGGAAGAGAGAATCTCAGGAGCAGAAGATTCCATAGAAATCATTGACTCAACTGTCAAAGATAATGTAAAGCGGAAAAAGCTACTGGTCCAAAACATACAGGAAATCCAGGACTCAATGAGAAGATCAAACCTAGGGATAATAGGTATAGAAGAGAGTGAAGACTCCCAGCTCAAAGGACCAGTAAATATCTTCAACAAAATCAT
Source organism: Rattus norvegicus (assembly GCF_021556685.1). Classification (NCBI taxonomy): domain Eukaryota; kingdom Metazoa; phylum Chordata; class Mammalia; order Rodentia; family Muridae; genus Rattus; species Rattus norvegicus. Next base: position 83,807,531 of record NC_141539.1, on the reverse strand, counting down.
AGAAGAAAACTTCCCTAACATAAAAAAAGAGATACCCATAGACATACAAGAAGCCTACAGAACTCCAAATAGATTGGACCAGAAAAGAAACACCTCCCGTCACATAATTGTCAAAACACCAAACGCACAAAATAAAGAAAGAATATTAAAAGCAGTAAGGGAAAAAGGTCAAGTAACATATAAAGGGAGACCTATCAGAATCACACCAGACTTCTCGCCAGAAACTATGAAGGCCAGAAGATCCTGGACTGATGTTATACAGACCCTAAGAGAACACAAATGCCAGCCCAGGTTACTGTATCCAGCAAAACTCTCAATTAACATTGATGGAGAAACCAAGATATTCCATGACAAAACCAAATTTACACAATATCTTTCTACAAATCCAGCACTACAAAGGATAATAAATGGTAAAGCCCAACATAAGGAGGCAAGCTATACCCTAGAAGAAGCAAGAAACTAATCGTCTTGGCAACAAAACAAAGAGAATGAAAGCACACAAACATAACCTCACATCCAAATATGAATATAACGGGAAGCAATAATCACTATTCCTTAATATCTCTCAATATCAATGGCCTCAACTCCCCAATAAAAAGACATAGATTAACAAACTGGATACGCAACGAGGTCCCTGCATTCTGCTGCCTACAGGAAACACACCTCAGAGACAAAGACAGACACTACCTCAGAGTGAAAGGCTGGAAAACAACTTTCTAAGCAAATGGTCAGAAGAAGCAAGCTGGAGTAGCCATTCTAATATCAAATAAAATCAATTTCCAACTAAAAGTCATCAAAAAAGATAAGGAAGGACACTTCATATTCATCAAAGGAAAAATCCACCAAGATGAACTCTCAATCCTAAATATCTATGCCCCAAATACAAGGGCACCTACATACGTAAAAGAAACCTTACTAAAGCTCAAAACACACATTGCACCTCACACAATAATAGTGGGAGATTTCAACACCCCACTCTCATCAATGGACAGATCATGGAAACAGAAATTAAACAGTGATGTAGACAGACTAAGAGAAGTCATGAGCCAAATGGACTTAACGGATATTTATAGAACATTCTATCCTAAAGCAAAAGGATATACCTTCTTCTCAGCTCCTCATGGTACTTTCTCCAAAATTGACCATATAATTGGTCAAAAAACGGGCCTCAACAGGTACAGAAAGATAGAAATAATCCCATGCGTGCTAATGGACCACCACGGCCTAAAACTGGTCTTCAATAACAATAAGGGAAGAATGCCCACATATATGTGGAAATTGAACAATGCTCTACTCAATGATAACCTGGTCAAGGAAGAAATAAAGAAAGAAATTAAAAACTTTTTAGAATTTAATGAAAATGAAGATACAACATACCCAAACTTATGGGACACAATGAAAGCTGTGCTAAGAGGAAAACTCATAGCGCTGAGTGCCTGCAGAAAGAAACAGGAAAGAGCATATGTCCGCAGCTTGACAGCACACCTAAAAGCTCTAGAACAAAAAGAAGCAAATACACCCAGGAGGAGTAGAAGGCAGGAAATAATCAAACTCAGAGCTGAAATCAACCAAGTAGAAACAAAAAGGACCATAGAAAGAATCAACAGAACCAAAAGTTGGTTCTTTGAGAAAATCAACAAGATAGATAAACCCTTAGCCAGACTAACGAGAGGACACAGAGAGTGTGTCCAAATTAACAAAATCAGAAATGAAAAGGGAGACATAACTACAGATTCGGAGGAAATTCAAAAAATCATCAGATCTTACTATAAAAACCTATATTCAACAAAATTTGAAAATCTTCAGGAAATGGACAATTTCCTAGACAGATACCAGGTATCGAAGTTAAATCAGGAACAGATAAACCAGTTAAACAACCCCATAACTCCTAAGGAAATAGAAGCAGTCATTAAAGGTCTCCCAACCAAAAAGAGCCCAGGTCCAGACGGGTTTAGTGCAGAATTCTATCAAACCTTCATAGAAGACCTCATACCAATATTATCCAAACTATTCCACAAAATTGAAACAGATGGAGCCCTACCGAATTCCTTCTACGAAGCCACAATTACTCTTATACCTAAACCACACAAAGACACAACAAAGAAAGAGAACTTCAGACCAATTTCCCTTATGAATATCGACGCAAAAATACTCAATAAAATTCTGGCAAACCGAATTCAAGAGCACATCAAAACAATCATCCACCATGATCAAGTAGGCTTGATCCCAGGCATGCAGGGATGGTTTAATATACGGAAAACTATCAACGTGATCCATTATATAAACAAACTGAAAGAACAGAACCACATGATCATTTCATTAGATGCTGAGAAAGCATTTGACAAAATTCCACACCCCTTCATGATAAAAGTCCTGGAAAGAATAGGAATTCAAGGCCCATACCTAAACTAAGTAAAAGCCATATACAGCAAACCAGTTGCTAACATTAAACTAAATGGAGAGAAACTTGAAGCAATCCCACTAAAATCAGGGACTAGACAAGGCTGCCCACTCTCTCCCTACTTATTCAATATAGTTCTTGAAGTTCTAGCCAGAGCAATCAGACAACAAAAGGAGATCAAAGGGATACAGATCGGAAAAGAAGAGGTCAAAATATCACTATTTGCAGATGACATGATAGTATATTTAAGTGATCCCAAAAGTTCCACCAGAGAACTACTAAAGCTGATAAACAACTTCAGCAAAGTGGCTGGGTATAAAATTAACTCAAATAAATCAGTTGCCTTCCTCTATACAAAAGAGAAACAAGCCGAGAAAGAAATTAGGGAAACGACACCCTTCATAATAGACCCAAATAATATAAAGTACCTCGGTGTGACTTTAACCAAGCAAGTAAAAGATCTGTACAATAAGAACTTCAAGACACTGAGGAAAGAAATTGAATAAGACCTCAGAAGATGGAAAGATCTCCCATGCTCGTGTTTTGGCAGGATTAATATGGTAAAAATGGCCATTTTACCAAAAGCAATCTACAGATTCAATGCAATCCCCATCAAAATACCAATCCAATTCTTCAAAGAGTTAGACAGAACAATTTGCAAATTCATCTGGAATAACAAAAAACCCAGGATAGCTAAAACTATCCTCAACAATAAAAGGACTTCAGGGGGAATCACTATCCCTGAACTCAAGCAGTATTACAGAGCAATAGTGATAAAAACTGCATGGTATTGGTACAGAGACAGACAGATAGACCAATGGAATAGAATCGAAGACCCAGAAATGAACCCACACACCTATGGTCACTTGATTTTTGACAAAGGAGCCAAAACCATCCAATGGAAAAAAGATAGCATTTTCAGCAAATGGTGCTGGTTCAACTGGAGGGCAACATGTAGAAGAATGCAGATCGATCCATCCTTATCACCCTGTACAAAGCTTAAGTCCAAGTGGATCAAGGACCTCCACATCAAACCAGACACACTCAAACTAATAGAAGAAAAACTAGGGAAGCATCTGGAACACATGGGCACTGGAAAAAATTTCCTGAACAAAACACCAATGGCTTATGCTCTAAGATCAAGAATCGACAAATGGGATCTCATAAAACTGCAAAGCTTCTGTAAGGCAAAGGACACTGTGGTTAGGACAAAACGGCAACCAACAGATTGGGAAAAGATCTTTACCAATCCTACAACAGATAGAGGCCTTATATCCAAAATATACAAAGAACTCAAGAAGTTAGACCGCAGGGAAACAAATAACCCTATTAAAAAATGGGGTTCAGAGCTAAACAAAGAATTCACAGCTGAGGAATGCCGAATGGCGGAGAAACACCTAAAGAAATGTTCAACATCTTTAGTCATAAGGGAAATGCAAATCAAAACAACCCTGAGATTTCACCTCACACCAGTGCGATTGGCTAAGATCAAAAACTCAGGTGACAGCAGATGCTGGCGAGGATGTGGAGAAAGAGGAACACTCCTCCATTGTTGGTGGGATTGCAGACTGGTAAAACCATTCTGGAAATCAGTCTGGAGGTTCCTCAGAAAATTGGACATTGAACTGCCTGAGGATCCAGCTATACCTCTCTTGGGCATATACCCAAAAGATGCCTCAACATATAAAAGAGACACGTGCTCCACTATGTTCATCGCAGCCTTATTTATAATAGCCAGAAAATGGAAAGAACCCAGATGCCCTTCAACAGAGGAATGGATACAGAAAATGTGATACATCTACACAATGGAATATTACTCAGCTATCAAAAACAACGAGTTTATGAAATTCGTAGGCAAATGGTTGGAACTGGAAAATATCATCCTGAGTGAGCTAACCCAATCACAGAAAGACATACATGGTATGCACTCATTGATAAGTGGCTATTAGCCCAAATGCTTGAATTACCCTAGATCCCTAGAACAAACGAAACTCAAGACGGATGATCAAAATGTGAATGCTTCACTCCTTCTTTAAATGAGGAAAAAGAATACCCTTGGCAGGGAAGGGAGAGGCAAAGATTAAAACAGAGACTGAAGGAACACCCATTCAGAGCCTGCCCCACATGTGGCCCATACATATACAGCCACCCAATTAGACAAGATGGATGAAGCAAAGAAGTGCAGACCGACAGGAGCCGGATGTAGATCGCTCCTGAGAGACACAGCCAGAATACAGCAAATATAGAGGCGAATGCCAGCAGCAAACCACTGAACTGAGAATAGGTCCCCTATTGAAGGAATCAGAGAAAGAACTGGAAGAGCTTGAAGGGGCTCGAGACCCCAAAAGTACAACAATGCCAAGCAACCAGAGCTTCCAGGGACTAAGCCACTACCTAAAGACTATACATGGACTGACCCTGGACTCTGACCCCATAGGTAGCAATGAATATCCTAGTAAGAACACCAGGGGAAGGGGAAGCCCTGGGTCCAGACTGAACCCCCAGTGAACTAGTCTATGGGGGGAGGGCGGCAATGGGGGGAGGGTTGGGAGGGGAACACCCATAAGGAAGGGGAGGGGGGAGGGGGATGTTTGCCCGGAAACCGGGAAAGGGAATAACACTCGAAATGTATATAAGAAATACTCAAGTTAATTAAAAAAAAATAAATAAATAAATTTTTAAAAAACTGTAAATATCAAATTGTAATTGTGTTACATTAAGATCATATATTAATCCAAAATTCTAACATTAGATGGTTAATATTTATTCAGCTATAACATTTAACGAATAATCCAGACATATAAATCTCTAGTTTCTAGTATGAAGTTGCTGCTATATTCGATAATATCCTGATGCTGATTTCTTTTTCCTCAGAGAAGCTCAATACCTTCCATGGCCTTCTTGATTTGGATGTACAAGATTGATATCCTTCATACAGCAATATGAGTATGTATTTTTGGAGTTTGGGTTTTAGGTAATGTAATTATAATGTGCTATTAAATGTTATACAAATAAGTGATAACAAACTTTCAAAGGAAAATAAAATTGATATTAAACAGAAATATTAATAATACCTATTAAGATGAGAATAAAATTCTGCTAATTTTTAAATTATTTCATTTCTGGATCTTATTACTTATTGTATTAGACATCAATGTTTATAAATATATAAGATTGTAAGAAGACTATTTTTAATTTATTTTCATTTTCAAACATGTATATGATAATCGTATCATTCCCTCTTCCTCCCTCCAAAGCCCCCTGCTCTACCCACTCTCTGCCTTTAAGTTTGTGGCCTCCTTTTCTTTTATTGTTAGTATGTGTCTTTGTGTGTGTGCATGTGTATGTATTGTTGAAAAATTTATAAATACAACCTGCTGAGTCTATTTAATGTTGCCCATATATACATAATTTTGGAACTGACCACTAGGTGTTACACAACTAATTATGGGGTCTCATCCCTGTGGAAAACTAGTTCTCTGTCTCTCAGCAGTCATTAGTTACTTGCAGCCCTTCATGTAGGGGTAGGGCCTTAATAATTTTCCCATCTACTTGGGCATGCCTAATGTTATTGTCATTGCTCAAGTCTTGTTTAGGTAACCATATTTTTTTAAATAGGATAAAGACTATGCACTCTCTCTTCAGAAAGGAAAAAAAGATACTGTTGTGAGTGGGTTTTTTTTTTTTTTTTGAAATTTTAAGAAAATTTTTAGCCTTTAAGAAAGGCTAAAAAGAATTCATTTTCATTTGATGAGTTCATATTGGTAGAAAGTGACATCAAGACTTACTATCTAATTGTTCATGCAAATGACAAATGCGTGCTGCCCATACATCTCAATGAGATATGTTTCTCATTAGATGAAAAAGACACAACTAACAGGCATGAAGTACATGAATAATGCCTCATACACAAGAATGCTTCAGCAAAGCAAGTGACCAATGAGCAAAATATTCATGTTGCTTCTAAGGAATTGTATCTGCAGTACCTGCATCCTAAGGGCTTGTCCTTGAGCTACATTTCAAGAACTAGCTGTAATAAAAGAGATGATAATTTTTAACAAAGGGACTTTAATCTTCCCCTGGGGAAAAGATAACGATCAAGTAGAAAAGATTCTACTGTGCACATGTTTTTAAATAATTGAAACTAGCAATCTGCAGAAAGGCCCTGTATTCCTAATGTTGTAGATCCTCATTCAAAAGAGATATCAACATAACTATAAAGTAATATTCATTTTGATTGTAAGCAAACAGATAGCCAAGGTCGCAGACTGTAAGTGTTGTACCACTTTCCTCTGTTCCAGTGGCTTCTGAGAGCCTCTGCGGCAGCTTGTACCAGCGTTACTGCTAGCACTATAGAAAATATTTTAAAAGATCAATAAGAACAGATGTGTACTTAATCCCTATTACCTCTCATGACTAAATTCACGTTCTTTCCAGTTCTGTGGGTTATTTCCCATTAGTTTAATTTACCAGAAGGTGATTTGGGACACAGAGATGATTAAACTAATCCAGGTTGAAAGAAGGTGATCTAATTATGAGTCATGGAGAAGCATTCTCACAAAGGGAAAAACTTCTGAAAATGAGTGAGCATTTAGATGACTTTAAACTAATCATATATGGTGAGTGTATAATGTGAGGCTGATTACCCAATGGTGGCCATAAATGGTAAGCACATTATTCAGCTATGCATAAACTCTTTTCACAGCCTGGAGTTTCATTTAAATACCCCCATTGATTTATATTAGTCTATCAATGGGGTATTTAAATTCTAACAATTATCTTCAGCGGCAACAGGAAAGTGGTAGGAAACAATCAAACAGAAAGTAACTATGTGGGCAGGTTCTCCTATTAATTCAACACTCATTTACTAGCAGGAGCCCGAGAACTACAGCCATCAGCTAAGTAAATAACGTACTATGACTGAAATACAAGGATCAACACAGGTAAATGTTGAGGTATGGTCTTTTGTTATCTATTGTAATGCTAAACGTGGCCCCTAAGACCTAGTTTTCCCAGAAATGAGAGAGTCTGCCTGTAAGATGCTAAGTTTTTTCTGACTGGTAAATAAAGACGCCAACAGCTAATAGCTATACATGAGAGAGAGACATAGGTGGAGTTTAGGTTTCATGGGCTCGGAGTGGAAGGAGGACCAGGAGGAGAAAAAGGAAGTGCAGGAGGGAGAGAGAGAAGCCACCATGGGTTAAGAGGCAAGAGAATGTAGTCCTGAGGACTGGCCAATTGGAGTTAGGGGCAGCCCAGATGAAACATAGTAATAACCCAGAGTTTTTGATAGGAAATAACTTTAATAGCATGGAGGGTAGCATTTGCTCAGCTCTTGTGTTATTTAAGGCTTATTGTAAATATAAGAGAGTGTGTGTGCGTGTGTGTGTGTGTGTCTGTGTGTGTGTGCGTGTGTCTGTGTGTGTGCGTGCATGTGTGTGTGTCTGTGTGTGTGTGTGTGTGTGTGTGTGTGTGTGTGTGTGTGTGTGTATGTGTGTGTATGTTATTCGGAAACTAAAGAGACAAAAGCAGGGTGGACACCCCACTTCAGGATTACAATCTTTCTACAGCAGATAAAACTTTTCCCCAGTCTCAATTGTAGTTAATTTTAGCCTCGAAAATTTTAGAATTACTATTTGTAAGCTTCAAAACTAATAATATTTATCATGACCACTACTTACATGCATAGATACGTTAAAATCTAGAGATCAGTATGCTTAGCGTCTTTTGAAAGCTTTTGTTTCTGACTGCCTGCACCATACCATGCCATTCTCCCTTTCTCAACAGCCTGCCAATAACTTGTTTCCTGGTTTCCTTTATATCACATTGTTTAACCGTCAGTCCTTTTAAACTTTTTCAGCTGATTCTCATTTAAAATAATTATGTGCTTTTCACTCTCTCTACTTCATTGTAGTCACTCTAAACTAGTTTATTCACATTAGTCAAAGCCTCCGTGGGCTTTGTAAGGCCCAGTTAATCATCGATTGTAATGTACAATGGTCTTTTACATTCACTTGTCTTCCCAACCTGAAAGTGTAGTATGAGCACTCGTCTTAATTTTCAGATATTGTAATAAGTTCTTGTCATAAGAAATTTTAAAAAAATGAACTTTCATGAATCTTGTGCATCATTGGAACGATGACTTTGACATAAGACTTGTGTGGAACCAATTTTACTAGCCTAAAATAAGACTAGATATATACACAAACAAAATTTACATGGGTGCCAGATGCGTAGAACTAAATATATTGCTGAATAAATCATTTCACCCAAACAAAATACCAAGAGATAAATCTCCAAAATTGGTATTGATGTTCTCACTGCCCCTGACTATCAAAAAGTATGTATAATGTCTTATTAGGGACTAAGTAATTGTCTTACAATATCCAAGCCTTAGAAGGCAGCTACTATATCAAGTGAAACAAGTTAAGTTTAACAGGATTTATTCCTGCAAACAGTTCATTAATCAGGCAGCACTCAGAACCAGAGATTCAGAGTACCCTCCCAAGCAGTGTGAGATATGAATGCATAAGCTGACCAATGGAGGCAAACATCAAAAACCACCTGACAGGCTCTTGCTAGGAATCTGCATATTTCAGCACAAAATAATGAGACATGTGCCTTAAGATTGATCAAGCTGGCATGCTGGCTGTGATTGGTTGAAACGTAGACATTTCATGCAAAATATACAAATTTGTTTACATGCTAAGTATGGTCATGGTTTATAGGCAGGATCTCAAAGCACAGAGACAACCTCAAGCTACTGATGTTCTTCTTTCTTTGTTTAAATACAGGCAATCCTTCATGACAAAGGCTTAAAAGCAAGTACACAAATCTTACAGAAAGATAATGTTAGTTATGCTCAAGTGAATTCCAAGAATCAGGCAAACGCAGAAAACAAGAGGATCCAAAAGTATAGGATGTTGCTGAATGCCTACAGCTCCACCACAGATAAGACTATAAGCCTCACTTCACCTTAATTGCTGCCTGAACAACACAAGGTATCTTAGAGAAATGGCAAAATATCATTATTATTGTAATGGGAGTGCTGCTTGTTATCTAGGGATTTGCTTCCTTTGTTCCTTGGTATAAAAATTTGAATGTCCTGGAATGAGAGAGGACAAAGCTTCAGAGAATGCTTTATCCATTCAGGATAAGAGAAGCCCAAGGTTGGAAATCTAGGAAACAGACTTAGGTATTTTATAGGATCTCTGGGTCCTCCCCTTTTGCTATTGATCCTATTTAGATACTCATGCTGTCGTGTCATAGCCCAGCTCATGCCTTCCCACATTTTTTTTTCTCATACTGTCTTCTGGGAACAAGAAGCATTCATCTCAGGGAGCCTGCTTCTGCCTGTTGGTCTACTAATGTCCCTCTATCTTCTCCTCATCATGATGCTATGTAAAGCTATTAAGGCAGAAGAAGAGGTATGGAGTGTTCCATGAGTAAACCTGGGTGAGAAGTACGGGTTCCTTCCTAGACAAAATAACTGAGGGATCAAAGACATGAGGAAGTTCAGGCTACAGCTAGCCCTGAAGAGAAAGAATCTGGCTGTGCCAAGACACAAGGCTGACTAAAATCCTAGAGTCCTCACAGTGGTGAACAATAGAAAGTCTCCTCGTATTGGAGGGAAACAAAGCCAGAATTCTGAAACTATACAATTAAGACAAGCGCTGAGGAGTAAACTCAGAGCCTGGTGCTCTAGGGCAGTGAACTGGGCCTTCATGTATGAGAAAGGAACAAATGACCAGGAATTAAAGCCTATAGCAGTGGCTCAAGAGTCAACTGAGATGGCCCGGCATAGAGGCTCAGGTATATAACCTCAGGCTTGGGAGGCTGAGGCAGGAGGATTACTATGAGTTGAAGGGATAGCCTAAGTTACATGGTATATTCCAGTCCATCTAAAGCTGTATAGCAATATTCTCTCTCAGTAAACCATGGCAGAAGGAACCGAGACCTCTGTGTGCTCTCTTTAAAAGGGCACTAACCACATCTGATGTCCTTACCTTGAGGAGTCAGAAGTTCAATGTTCTCAGAGTAGGATGCTTTACCTATGTATTCTTTACGTTTACATGTTCGTCTTCTTTCCAGATCTTTCTGCTCTCTGTTCAATATTTTTAGTCATAGAACATATTTTTTGGACAACATAACTTCTTTATTTACAGTTACATAATTCTAAATCTATTTTTATCTTCTTCGAGAATTCATAACATGTCGCAACTGTCCCCTACCAATCTCCTGCTCCCTAAGGAATAAGACCCCATCTTCTGATCTAGAAAAAGTGGATCCACCATCATCTAAACACTTATGTCTATGAGTATCAACATCTTCTTTTTACAAAATATATTCTGAGAGACTGTTTAACTGTGTGGCCCTATTTGGTTTTGAACTTGTGGTTTTTCTGCCTCGGTTTCTTGGATGCAGCACCATATCTGAGTTTAGTTTCAAGGATTCTTTAAGGTGCTATGCATTTTGTTTTAAAATCCTCTTGCAATAGCTTGCTTAATTAAAATATAACTACGTCATTGCCCTCATATCTTTTCTCTCCTGTCAACATACCTCTCCCAAGTTCATGGACTTTTCTTTAACCATTGATGCTACATACATGTATAAACAAACATATAATTACAATCTGCTGAGTTCTTTAAGTGTTTCTTGAATGCCTGTTTCTGAGTTAGCCATTCAGTAGAAGATAATCAAAGAAGGGACTCCCCGAGAAGGGGAGGGGGATTAAGTCTCTCTTTCCTAGCAGCTGTTATTGCCTGTAGCTCTTCATCTAAAGCTAGAGTCCACGAGATTTCCCCCATCTGTGTTAGGATGTCAACTATTGTTGGAATTGTTCGAGTCTTGTTTAAAAAGCCATGTTGTCAAGATCTCATGGGGTATATCTTTTCTGTAATAGATGGAAGGCATGGTCCCACATCAGACATCTTGGTTCTCAGACTCTTAGAATGTTCACTACATACGCGCTCTTCTGAAATGTTCCACAACCTTGGGTACATGAGTTATATTGTAGATATCAATTGGTGCTCAACACATCACAGTCAGTTTTCCTCTTCATTTCGAATTTCCACAATAGTCTCCTTCTGCTGAAAAAAACGTTTCTGAGGCTGGAGAGATGGTTCAGTGTTAAGACCACATCTCATTCCTTCAGAGAATCCAGAGTCAGTTACCAGCATCCACATGATGGCTGAGAGCCATCCACAGCTATAGTTCCAGGGCATCTGGTATCCTCTTCAGACCTCCAGAAGCATCAGGCATACACATAGTACACATACATTCATTCAGGCAAAACACTCATACATGTAAAATAAATCTTAAAAACATTAAAGAGAAGTTTCTTTACTGCAGGGTGAAATCAGCACTCATACTTAGACATAAAGATTAGTAATTAGAACACAGTTGGAAGTACATTGGCTTAAGACATCCATTGGTTCACCATGTAGGTGGCTAGATTTATCGTACCAGGTAGTATTTCCCTCCTCTGAAACAGGGAGTATATAGCCACTTTCTATTATCATGGCCATAGTACCTGACACAAACAACTTAAGAGAGGAATATTTGTATGTTTGGTTGATTTCCCCCCATGCATTTTTATAGAACACAATGGTAGCAGAAACATGTAGCAGTGTAAGCTTAGTTCTTGGCATTGTTTATGTATGGCAGACACTGTTTACACCATGGCCAATTAAGAAGCAAAAGGTATGACAGAAAGAACAGATTTGGTGTAACCTTTGAACGCCTTCCCAAAGTGACTTCACTTCCAGCAGACAGTTCCTACCACATAAATGTTTTATCACCTGTCAAAAATAGCATCACCAGCTGGAGTACAAATGTTCAAAACATGAACCTGTAGAAAACATTTGTAGATCAAGCCATAACCGTAGGAAGAATAAAGATAAATTGAAAAATAATAATACAGTTTAAAATTATTGCGGGAAGAGAAATGTTTTCTTCCATAGCAAAACAACTGTAGTAGACAGCTCAAAAACTATAAATCATTTCATAGCTCTTCTGTGTACCTCTCTCCTAGCAAATCATTTTGAGGAAAAAGAATGCTCTCCATAGGATGACATTGTTGGGTACCTGAAGAAGCATTAAGAATATTGCTATGGAGTGTATTTATGTATTTAGGAATATGTACATATATACTTATGTGCATGCCACAACAATTAATGAAAAGGGGGCCATGAATTTTTTAGTATTTTTATTTATTTCTTTATTTTATTTATTTATGAGTACACTGTGGCTGTCTTCAGACACACCAGAAGAGAGCATCAAATCTCATTACAGATGGTTGTGAGCTACCATGTGGTTGCTGGGAACTGAACTCAGGATTTAACCACTGAACCACCTCTCTAGCCCGAGGCCGTGAATCTGAAGGAAAACAAACCAGTTATATGAGTCACTTTAAAGGGAGAAAAGAAAGGGGGAAATTATGTAAGTTTAATTTCATAAAAAAGAATCTTTTTAAAATGATGCAATGTAGCAGAATTCTATTATTCCAACTGGGCTATTCTTATTTTTTCCTAAAAGCATGAGACTTGGTTAGTACCTTGCAGTTTAAACATCCTCTTACATCTTGAAGACACAGATTTGCAATGGGAAAATAAACCATCTTTCAGCAATTTATCAAAGTGACTGATAAGTTCAGAATTTTTGCTGTATCTTATCTTTTATATTTCCATATTCATTGCTTGTGTTAGACAAAGAATTCCAAGCTAACTTATGTTGCATGTTAACCCAAGCCTTGGAAGCTTTGAAAGTTTAACAGATCTTTCAAAGCAATTTAAAATTAATTTGAGGAAAAGTCAGCACAGAGGGCCAAAGCTTGGCCTGGCTAGTTACTTGGTGATTTTTCAACAGTGAAAAGGCAAGGTGAGGGTGTCAGCAGTCTGTGCAGGTGCAGAAGTGTCTGTAATGATCTGTAGCGTGGAATAAGTGAGGTAGTGATCTGTAGTTTCCTGTGAACATTTCTATTTTAACAATGTTAGTCCCCCTGTAACAAAATACAACAAATTATTTGCATCTTTATGAAAACTTTTCAAGAAAAACATTGTGGAAAATAGTAATTTTATATATAGTTGACTACCATGGTCTTCCTGTTTATAAGATTACTTGAAAACTTGTTAGAAGCATTAAAAAGGAAAATTTCTCCAAAAAAGTCCTTGCCTACTTATAAGTGACTACCTATGCAAATAATTTATTTTCCAAAAGTTATTTACTCACAATATTTGCTAAAGCTCTTGGAATTCAGTCATGCCATGCTTTCTGTGGTCCGCTCTGTTAGACTAACAGCTGTCATAGTGAAGGAAAATCGAGATAAAATGTCATAAATTTACTATCTATTTATATATTTTTGCAGTACAGGCAGTTGTTTTAGAGTTTGACATCCCAATTTACAACTGCAAAATATTGAGTAGTATTCCTAGGACCAGAATAGTATTCTGCCCAGACTAAAAGAAACAAGCTTTTCTTTGGAAGATATTAGGTACTTCTAACTTGGTCCTCAACAAGTTCCAGAAGTAAATGCCTGGTGAACATCAGAAGCCCAAGAACTAGGATTCCAATGCTCATTTTCAGTCACTTTCCAGCCAGAGCTTGCTTCGTGGACACCTCCCAATTTCCAGCCATTTCAGAACCGTAGTGTTCAGATACATACAATTCAACTGTTCTCTGAGCAAACAATGCCATGTCTCTGACTCCTGATTTACCTTTTCATTAGCTTCACATTAAAAGTACTCTTCAGGTTGAAGGGTCACACTACAACACTACAAGTTCATGTAAGTGTCACATGAACTTGACAAAAATAAAATACGATCCATCCAAATATGCTTTCATTAATTTTCATCTTATTACCGACAAAGAGGACAAATTTTTGTTCAAACATTTTTCATAACACATCTCAGTAAAAACCAGGGTCATACAGCATGTTTGCCAAGAAAATCATAGGCTATTAGAGTTATCAAACATAGGCAAAGAGGGTAAATTATTGGCCATCATTACCTAAAGGGTAGGTATTTTCAACAATAAATAGGAAAGCTTGTTACGGCCTGTAATAACCGTGATTATAGATCTAAGTCTCTGCTGTAAACAAATTTTAAACCTGTGTAGTTCTGGGGCCTTGGTGCTTCTCATCCACTCGGATTCATATGGTGAAATCCTATTCCCCACAACACAAAAAGTAAGGCCTTAGAACGTGAGTAGGTCATAAGGGCAACAGCATCATGAGTTGGATTAATAGCCTTATAAAAGGGACACCTTTCTCTTCTATAAAAAATAGGAACCAGCTAGACACAGGAGGTGGGTCCACAGGCAGTTCGACCTTTGGTCGTGTATCATCTGTAGTTTGAATCCCTTTCTGCCAAAGAGGCTTGTGAGACACGCAGTCCAGCCTCCTACCCCGATGCCTTTTTCCCGGGTTTAGACGATGTCTAATTTTGATTTGCTTATTATCTAACAATTTTATCTGTCTGAAATGTTAATAAAATTTAACTATATGAACTATGCTAACTGCATTATAATGAAAAAAATCCCAAAAAAAAAAATCCAGCAACATATCAAATATAGTCCCTGGCTCCAAAACAAGTAATACTAGGAAGGCAGTTTCGTTCGTGGCTGGCACCCCTGGAGGGAAAGTTCTCTATTAAGAACCTAACACGACTCATTGAGAATTTAGTACTCTGGTCCAGGGTTCATCAAACAGGGTGCACATGGGAGCCACCTCCAGTAACCCAGGAAAAACTGCCGGAGCTCAGGAGCCATGGCCAGAAACCCTAAGTCACTACTGGTTTGGAGGACTGAGGAGCTTTCAAAGCCTCAAGGATTTTTTACTGTGCAGAAGCCCCTGACAACTGCTGTATGCCTTTCATTTCTTTTTAGTGCTTCTAAATTTAGGGTGGTATTGTCTCTGTGAGAAGTTTTGCCAATAGAGGAATAGTTTGATGAATCAATGCTAGAGGAGTGATAGTAAGATCTGTTAGAGAGAGACCCAAATTTTTTTTCCTTTTTTTTTTAAATTAACTTGAGTATTTCTTATATACATTTCGAGTGTTATTCCCTTTCCCAGTTTCCAGGCGAAAATCCCCCTAATCCCTCCCCCTCCCCTTCCTTATGGGTGTTCCCCTCCCCATCCTCCCCCCATTGCCGCCCTCCTCCCAACAATCTAGTTCACTGGGGGTTCAGTCTTAGCAGGACCCAGGGCTTCCCCTTCCACTGGTGCTCTTACTAGGATATTCATTGCTACCTATGAGGTCAGAGTCCAGGGTCAGTCCACGTATAGTCTTTAGGTAGTGGCTTAGTCCCTGGAAGCTCTGGTTGCTTGGCATTGTTGTACATATGGGGTCTCGAGCCCCTTCAAGCTCTTCCAGTTCTTTCTCTGATTCCTTCAACGGGGGTTCTATTCTCAGTTCAGTGGTTTGCTGCTGGCATTCGCCTCTGTGTTTGCTGTATTCTGGCTGTGTCTCTCAGGAGCGATCTACATCCAGCTCCTGTCGGCCTGCACTTCTTTGCTTCATCTATCTTGTCTAATTGGATGGCTGTATATTCATGGGCCACCTGTGGGGCAGGCTCTGAATGGGTGTTCCTTCGGTCTCTGTTTTAATCTTTGCCTCTCTATTCCCTGCCAAGGGTATTCTTGTTCCCCTTTTAAAGAAGGAGTGAAGCATTCACATTTTGATCATCCATCTTGAGTTTCATTTGTTCTAGACATCTAGGGTAATTCAAGCATTTGGGCTAATAGCCACTTATCAATGAGTGCATACCATGTGTGTTTTTCTGTGATTGGGTTAGCTCACTCAGGATGATATTTTCCAGTTCCGACCATTTGCCTACGAATTTCATAAAGTCATTGTTTTTGATAGCTGAGTAATATTCCATTGTGTAGATGTACCACATTTTCTGTATCCATTCCTGTTGAAGGGCATCTGGGTTCTTTCCAGCTCCTGGCTATTATAAATAAGGCTGCTATGAACATAGTGGAGCATGTGTCTTTTTTATATGTTGGGGCATCTTGTGGGTATATGCCCAAGAGAGGTATAGCTGGATCCTCAGGCAGTTCAATGCCCAATTTTCTGAGGAACCTCCAGACTGATTTCCAGAATGGTTTTACCAGTCTGCAATCCCACCAACAATGGAGGAGTGTTCCTCTTTCTCCGCATCCTCGCCAGCATCTGCTGTCACCTGAGTTTTTGATCTTAGCCATTCTCACTGGTGTGAGGTGAAATCTCAGGGTTGTTTTGATTTGCATTTCCCTTATGACTAAAGATGTTGAACATTTCTTTAGGTGTTTCTCAGCCATTCGGCATTCCTCAGCTGTGAATTCTTTGTTTAGCTCTGAACCCCATTTTTAATAGGGTTATTTGAGACCCAAAATTTTAATAAACAAGAAACCCCACAAATAGAGTCAAGCCCAGACCATCAACAGAGCCAGAGGTGTGAAACTGAATTTTTCTGCCAAAGTGTTAGGCAAAGCTGGACTCTGCCTGGAACCCTGGCATTTGGAACCTATAAAGGAAAGGAACATTTTCTCCTCTGTGGGATCATTGTCCATAAGCAAGAACCATGAGGCAGCCCACACTCGGCTCACACGATATTGTAAGAACAGGCTTGGGATGATATAAGGGCAAATGCTGTGAAACAAGAGATGCAATGCAGTTGCTGTTTATGAATGTTTGTAAGGAAAACCACTGCATTAGCAATGTTGCAGAGGGCTTGGGGAGGAGCAAGGCTTGAGGTAAAACAACAGAGACAAAATAATTAATGTTATAACTACCATTGGTTGACTCTGATACATAACAAGGATTCGACACCATGAAAAGATACCAACCTTAACTGGGAAAAAATAAATTCTATAATACATAATCTATCATGTGACATTGTAGCATCCTCCAAAAATTCTAGGAGTCAGGAGTGTGAAGGAGGTTACCCAGGAGGGCACACTAGGTCTCTATCAGCTGCTCCTGGCCATAACTGTGGCAATCACTGATGGGCTTGGAATTTCTTGGAGCAAATCCTGCTTTTGGACAAGACACAGAGCCACGCTGTACCTCACTTTTCTTATCTAGCAACTTCAGAAAGTAAAAGTACTTGACTGAAGTACTTGAGCTGAAGGGTCTTGCAACCCCATAAGAACAACAATGCCAACCAACCAGAGCTTTCAGGGACTAAGCCACTACTGAAAGACTATACATGGACTGACCCTGGGCTCCAACTGCACAGGTAGCAATGAAGAGCCTAGTAAGAGTACCAGTGGAAGGGGAAGCCCTTGGTCCTGCCAAGATTGGACCCCCAGTGCAAGGGAGTAAGGGAGGTGGCGCGAGAACACCCCTATGGGGGAGAGAGGAGATGGGAGCTTGTGGACAGGAAACCGGGTAAGGGAATACCATTTGAAATATAAGTAAAGAAATATATCTAATAAAAAAAAGAACTCTTCCAGGGGACCAGTACCCACATCAGGCAGCAGCTGTAGCTCTATCTCCATGGGATGGAACGCCCTCATCTGGTCTACACACACACACACACACACACACACACACATACACACACATACCCACATACACACACAGATACACACACATACACACATACACACATACACACACATACACACACACATATACCCACACACACATACACACACACATACACACACATACACACACCACACACACACACAAACATACACATACACATACACACACATATACACACACACACCACACACACATACACACACACATACACACACACATACACACACATACCCACATACACACACAGATACACACACATACACACATACACACATACACACATACACACACATACACACACGTATACCCACACACACATACACACACACATACACACACATACACACACCACACACACACAAACACACACATACACACACACATACACACACATATACACACACACACCACACACACATACACACACACACACACACACACACACAACTTTCAACACAGAAACAGAATGTGTTATCACATATAAAGAGATTAGAAATGTCCCCAGTATATAGTAAGGACTGAATGTTTTACTTTTGCCCTGGTATTTTCCTTTTACTGAAGGGATAGGATGTTCCTTATGTACCAATGGTAATTTGGGGTAGAGTGAATAGTAAGTACTAAATTAAAGGAAAAATGGAATGTCAATTTCAAAGATGCTGGGCATAAAAATGTAAACCGAGATGTATAGTCAATGGCAACAGAGATGTCCCAGTTTTCAGCTTCCTCCACTTTTGGTCTTTATCTCCCTGTCCTTCATCTGTGGACAGTGACGTAGTTTAACAGCAGAAGAAATCAGAAGCCTAAGAACTTGGGGATTATAGGGTGAGCCACCAGGCCTGCTTTACAACTTTCTTTCCATTTTAGAAAACAGTCCCTTAGAAGCCAGGAGTGTAGTAGGTTAGTGGTAGAATGCTTATGTGCATAACTGCTTAGCTGTGCACTTAGCTTTACCTACACCACAATGGATACTTTGAGGGGTTTTTGTTGTTGTTGTTGTGTTCACAAGGTGGATTTTTCATTCCATATCCAATTCTTACTTTAATTTCTTTAGATTTCTCCCTCTTAAGTTTCTCTTCCTTTGTGTCTCTCAAGCATGATCAAAATCTGTATTCCTCCTTGCTGTCTAATTTCTCATCCTAGCACTCAAAGTGACTTTCTGCTCAGAACACAAATCTCAGCCATCTGAGTGCCTTTAAGATTTCAATATGCAATCAGGAATAATTTTCTCCACATATTTGATCTTTTTCAGTGCCTCTAAGTGATTACAATAAATCTTCGGATCATATCTAGAGCATCCTTGTGCTTCAGACTGTGCTTTATTTTATTACCTTCAAAGTCTTGGATGATGCAGAGTCCTTCCAAAAATGTGCATCTTTCATGGTAGCAAGCCCATCCGGGTCACATAGACAGCATTACACATGCTGCCTCTCTAGGGTCCTTTTGAATAAACTTCATAAGAATTCATCTTTCTACAGCATAGGCTTTGTCTTACTTTTCAAGGGGAAGAAAAGGACTTACAAAGCCCAGAGGCTTCACTAATTCCAACGCACTTCCCACTCCAAATCTTTCCTCCCCTTACATTCTGTTATAAAAAGCTTCAGTGTTCACCAGATCCAAAATATTCTTCATCAATTTGTAATGAAATAATTAATGCTGTTCACAGGTATTTCACATCCCAAAAGATACAATAGAGGTGTAGTGGGCTATGATATAAAGAATGGAGAATGTCACAAAGTTATTGGCTGTCTTACTTTTCATATTTTTATTATGAAAGTAAATATATGCTTATAAGTCTAATTTCCTAATGCACAGACATTTGAGTAGGAATGCTATAAAAGACTAATAACTATGTACATGTTATTAATTATTTTCTAGTCACGTTTAAGTAAATACATTTCTTTAACTGATTTATTTTTCTGTTCAAAATCAATTTAAGCATTACCTATTTTGAGTATAATTTTACTAAAATGACTTATATTGCATATTTACAATGTGCCAGGCTTTGTGCCAAGAGATCACAGAAGTAGTTTCATCTCGTAATCATAACCATGTGTCAGGATATTATCTTATCATTCTAGCATTACAAAATTTAAGGTAGTTTTAATCATTTGGCAAATAGAGAAATTACTGTGTGGATCTGTTGCTATGGGTTGGATTCATTCAAATCTGACCTGTGCAGGAATTAATCCCAGTGATAATAAGTCCATGCCTGTCCCTGCAAATCCAAATTCTCACAGTCCACATCTCCGAGGAAACAATACAAATTTAGCCATCCCCAAGAAGCGATTATTCCGTTCTATCAAAATGTGAGAACCATTGTACCTTTGCAACTACTACTGAACTGTCTCATTTGACATGATCAATATCGTATTTGATCACTCTGTTGTGTGGGGTGTCAGAGTAAACCTCATGCAGGACTAGATGGGAAGATCCAAAGTCAGGCTCCCAAGGAGAGAAACAGATGATCTCACTGCTTCTCCTGGGGATATCTAACAGGCTTTGTAGTACAACTTCCAGCTTTAACTTAACTATTTCATATGTCTGCTTGTTCTGATTGTTGTCACCTTTAATTCATAAATGACATTAATCCAAGGCAGTGAGCATGGAGGCTTTCCCTTTCACCCTATTCAACCATACCTACCTTTCCCAGGACAGAAATGATCACAGTTTGCCAGGATGAATTCAGAACTCACTCCCCTTGAATACCAGGGAGAGATTATTTGATTTGCAAATTTCATAGTTTATATTTTTTATTTCAGAATAACATGGTTCTTCTAGAATGTGTATGTTTGTGCGCACACGTGTGTGCGCGCACCCGTGTGTGCATGCACGCCATTGAGAGGGAGAGAGAAGACAGTATTTGTTACACTGTCAACACATATAAAGTTAAAATATTCTATAAATGTCTGGAAGGTACTCTATCTCATAATATATGTGTATGTGAGCAAAGTATTCAAATATGGTATCCAAATTAAGTTCGAGGTTAAATTATATTAAATTGTGATGATGCACAATAAACCTCATGATAAGACTGACTACCAATCCAAGCTCACTGTGGATAATGTTGATAATTTGGTTTATGATTTCAAGCCATCTGGGTGTCACAGCTTCCTGAACTTTTGTTTTCATTTGACATTTTCATGTTTCTATAGGACTGGGCAATGGAGTCTTATTTTAACCCTCCAAGCTTGTGAGATTGCATTAAAACAGGGTCATTCCCAAAGCATTGGCACTACTCATCCAGACTCTAACACCACCATCTCCTTTTCTTGTCTAATGTTGACTGTGTTCAGTGAGACACAGAACTATTTACTTAAGCAGTTTGGGTGCTTAGTTCTCATGTTAGAGAGTATAATTGTTGAGATTTACTACAACAGGATTCTTGTTTCCAGACATGCACTCTTTACTGACTGAAGAATTGTTCCAAGACACTTGCAGTTCAGAAAATTTTGTTATGTTCTAGATATGACCCATACAAACTGGTTAAAATATGATAATCCCACCAACGTATAATTCAAATTTGTTATACTCAATTTTTTTTGTCTGAGAAAAACATCCCTCTATAATGTCTTAATCATATCTTCTATAGTGATTGTTTTTATTCTACACCAAGAACACTAAAACTCTAGAAAGTATTTCATGTCTTTTGATATACATACATATACATATAAATACATACATATATGTCATATATTTATAGATATACATATATTTATACACACATTTACATATCAAATGTTTTATATTCCTTTCCACAAAGAATTTAAAATCTAGAATTATTTAGGAATATATAAGTACATAGTTTTCCCACATACACACTGTTTCCATATATACATATATATTTAACCCTTAAACTCTATCATATTTATATGTATATGTATCATATATAATCTTCATATAAAACATAAAATATCCATATAGTGTTTTTGATCTAGCATAACTGTTGGATATATTTTCAAAGCTGTATTCAGACACCTCATGGCTGACATTATAAATGTGACATAAGCTTGACATATTGAAATGTTGCCAATTTTACTAAAAATCTGAACTAAATGGTTTTGAGCACATGAACAATTTTATCAAGAGTTCATTTAGATAATATTGACACATTAAAAAGCTTAATAATGTTAGCCCTGTTAATGACCATTTAGATCATCAACTCAGAGATATATAATCTTTCATCAAAACCTGTATTAATTTATGGCCTCACTCAACTTATAAATATCCTCTTATTGTAGAATAAATTATTTTTCAGTAAAAGAAGGAGAAGTTTACTATCTAGGTGAATTTTTATTCTTGCTAAAAAAAATTAAGTAATAATGCCCTGCAAATGTTGTCAGTTTTGATATACACAGTCACGAATTAAGCAGTAAAACAAAATAGCAAGGTCACTAAGGTCACAACTCCTAACAAGAAGCTTATCGTTATTAATCTACTTTTTGTTCAAAAAGAACAACATGAGAGACCCGGTGAGAGAGAAACCCAACCGCCTGGTCAGGTGGGCACTCCTGAGGCTGCAGAGCGGAAGAGACCACCAACACTGCTCACCCCTGCCCACATCCCTGGCCCAAAAGGAAACTGTATAAGGCCTCTGGGCTCCCGTGGGGGAGGGCCCAGGAGCGGCAGGACCCTGCCGGACCCTGAAGGAAACAGACCTGATGAACAGTTCTCTGCACCCAAATCCCGTGGGAGGGAGAGCTAAACCTTCAGAGAGGCGGACAAGCCTGGGAAACCAGAAGAGACTGCTCCCTGCACACACATCTCGGACGCCAGAGGAAAAAGCCAAAGACCATCTGGAACCCTGGTGCACTGAAGCTCCCGGAAGGGGCGGCACAGGTCTTCCTGGTTGCTGCCCCTGCAGAGAGCCCCTGGGCAGCACCCCACGAGCAAACCTGAGCCTCGGGACCACAGGTAAGACCAAATTTTCTGCTGCAAGAAAGCTGCCTGGTGACCTCAAGACACAGGCCCACAGGAACAGCTGAAGACCTGTAGAGAGGAAAAACTACACGCCCGAAAGCAGAACACTCTGTCCCCATAACTGACTGAAAGAAAGGAAAACAGGTCTACAGCACTCCTGACACACAGGCTTATAGGACAGTCTAGCCACTGTCAGAAACAGCAGAACAAAGTAACACTAGAGATAATCTGATGGCGAGAGGCAAGCGCAGGAACCCAAGCAACAGAAACCAAGACTACATGCCATCATCGGAGCCCAATTCTCCCACCAAAACAAACATGGAATATCCAAACACACCAGAAAAGCAAGATCTAGTTTCAAAATCATATTTGATCATGATGCTGGAGGACTTCAAGAAAGACATGAACACACTTAGGGAAGCACAGGAAAACATTAATAAACAAGTAAAAGCCTACAGAGAGGAACCACAAAAATACCTGAAAGAATTCCAGGAAAACACAATCAAACAGTTGAAGGAATTAAAAATGGAAATAGAAGCAATCAAGAAAGAACACATGGAAACAACCCTGGATATAGAAAACCAAAAGAAGAGACAAGGAGCTGTAGATACAAGCTTCACCAACAGAATACAAGAGATGGAAGAGAGAATCTCAGGAGCAGAAGATTCCATAGAAATCATTGACTCAACTGTCAAAGATAATGTAAAGCGGAAAAAGCTACTGGTCCAAAACATACAGGAAATCCAGGACTCAATGAGAAGATCAAACCTAGGGATAATAGGTATAGAAGAGAGTGAAGACTCCCAGCTCAAAGGACCAGTAAATATCTTCAACAAAATCATAGAAGAAAACTTCCCTAACCTAAAAAAAGAGATACCCATAGACATACAAGAAGCCTACAGAACTCCAAATAGATTGGACCAGAAAAGAAACACCTCCCGTCATATAATTGTCAAAACACCAAACGCACAAAATAAAGAAAGAATATTAAAAGCAGTAAGGGAAAAAGGTCAAGTAACATATAAAGGGAGACCTATCAGAATCACACCAGACTTCTCGCCAGAAACTATGAAGGCCAGAAGATCCTGGACTGATGTCATACAGACACTAAGAGAACACAAATGCCAGCCCAGGTTACTGTATCCAGCAAAACTCTCAATTAACATTGATGGAGAAACCAAGATATTCCATGACAAAACCAAATTTACACAATATCTTTCTACAAATCCAGCACTACAAAGGATAATAAATGGTAAAGCCCAACATAAGGAGGCAAGCTATACCCTAGAAGAAGCAAGAAACTAATCGTCTTGGCAACAAAACAAAGAGAATGAAAGCACACAAACATAACCTCACATCCAAATATGAATATAACGGAAAGCAATAATCACTATTCCTTAATATCTCTCAATATCAATGGCCTCAACTCCCCAATAAAAAGACATAGATTAACAAACTGGATACGCAACCAGGACCCTGCATTCTGCTGCCTACAGGAAACACACCTCAGAGACAAAGACAGACACTACCTCAGAGTGAAAGGCTGGAAAACAACTTTCCAAGCAAATGGTCAGAAGAAGCAAGCTGGAGTAGCCATTCTAATATCAAATAAAATCAATTTCCAACTAAAAGTCATCAAAAAAGATAAGGAAGGACACTTCATATTCATTAAAGGAAAAATCAACCAAGATGAACTCTCAATCCTAAATATCTATGCCCCAAATACAAGGGCACCTACATACGTAAAAGAAACCTTACTAAAGCTCAAAACACACATTGCACCTCACACAATAATAGTGGGAGATTTCAACACCCCACTCTCATCAATGGACAGATCATGGAAACAGAAATTAAACAGTGATGTAGACAGACTAAGAGAAGTCATGAGCCAAATGGACTTAACGGATATTTATAGAACATTCTATCCTAAAGCAAAAGGATATACCTTCTTCTCAGCTCCTCATGGTACTTTCTCCAAAATTGACCATATAATTGGTCAAAAAACGGGCCTCAACAGGTACAGAAAGATAGAAATAATCCCATGCGTGCTATCGGACCACCACGGCCTAAAACTGGTCTTCAATAACAATAAGGGAAGAATGCCCACATATACGTGGAAATTGAACAATGCTCTACTCAATGATAACCTGGTCAAGGAAGAAATAAAGAAAGAAATTAAAAACTTTTTAGAATTTAATGAAAATGAAGATACAACATACTCAAACTTATGGGACACAATGAAAGCTGTGCTAAGAGGAAAACTCATAGCGCTGAGTGCCTGCAGAAAGAAACAGGAAAGAGCATATGTCAGCAGCTTGACAGCACACCTAAAAGCTCTAGAACAAAAAGAAGCAAATACACCCAGGAGGAGTAGAAGGCAGGAAATAATCAAACTCAGAGCTGAAATCAACCAAGTAGAAACAAAAAGGACCATAGAAAGAATCAACAGAACCAAAAGTTGGTTCTTTGAGAAAATCAACAAGATAGATAAACCCTTAGCCAGACTAACGAGAGGACACAGAGAGTGTGTCCAAATTAACAAAATCAGAAATGAAAAGGGAGACATAACTACAGATTCGGAGGAAATTCAAAAAATCATCAGATCTTACTATAAAAACCTATATTCAACAAAATTTGAAAATCTTCAGGAAATGGACAATTTCCTAGACAGATACCAGGTATCGAAGTTAAATCAGGAACAGATAAACCAGTTAAACAACCCCATAACTCCTAAGGAAATAGAAGCAGTCATTAAAGGTCTCCCAACCAAAAAGAGCCCAGGTCCAGACGGGTTTAGTGCAGAATTCTATCAAACCTTCATAGAAGACCTCATACCAATATTATCCAAACTATTCCACAAAATTGAAACAGATGGAGCCCTACCGAATTCCTTCTACGAAGCCACAATTACTCTTATACCTAAACCACACAAAGACACAACAAAGAAAGAGAACTTCAGACCAATTTCCCTTATGAATATCGACGCAAAAATACTCAATAAAATTCTGGCAAACCGAATTCAAGAGCACATCAAAACAATCATCCATCATGATCAAGTAGGCTTCATCCCAGGCATGCAGGGATGGTTTAATATACGGAAAACCATCAATGTGATCCATTATATAAACAAACTGAAAGAACAGAACCACATGATCATTTCATTAGATGCTGAGAAAGCATTTGACAAAATTCAACACCCCTTCATGATAAAAGTCCTAGAAAGAATAGGAATTCAAGGCCCATACCTAAACATAGTAAAAGCCATATACAGCAAACCAGTTGCTAACATTAAACTAAATGGAGAGAAACTTGAAGCAATCCCACTAAAATCAGGGACTAGACAAGGCTGCCCACTCTCTCCCTACTTATTCAATATAGTTCTTGAAGTTCTAGCCAGAGCAATCAGACAACAAAAGGAGATCAAAGGGATACAGATCGGAAAAGAAGAGGTCAAAATATCACTATTTGCAGATGACATGATAGTATATTTAAGTGATCCCAAAAGTTCCACCAGAGAACTACTAAAGCTGATAAACAACTTCAGCAAAGTGGCTGGGTATAAAATTAACTCAAATAAATCAGTTGCCTTCCTCTATACAAAAGAGAAACAAGCCGAGAAAGAAATTAGGGAAACGACACCCTTCATAATAGACCCAAATAATATAAAGTACCTCGGTGTGACTTTAACCAAGCAAGTAAAAGATCTGTACAATAAGAACTTCAAGACACTGAGGAAAGAAATTGAAGAAGACCTCAGAAGATGGAAAGATCTCCCATGCTCATGGATTGGCAGGATTAATATAGTAAAAATGGCCATTTTACCAAAAGCAATCTACAGATTCAATGCAATCCCCATCAAAATACCAATCCAATTCTTCAAAGAGTTAGACAGAACAATTTGCAAATTCATCTGGAATAACAAAAAACCCAGGATAGCTAAAGCTATCCTCAACAATAAAAGGACTTCAGGGGGAATCACTATCCCTGAACTCAAGCAGTATTACAGAGCAATAGTGATAAAAACTGCATGGTATTGGTACAGAGACAGACAGATAGACCAATGGAATAGAATTGAAGACCCAGAAATGAACCCACACACCTATGGTCACTTGATTTTTGACAAAGGAGCCAAAACCATCAAATGGAAAAAAGATAGCATTTTCAGCAAATGGTGCTGGTTCAACTGGAGGGCAACATGTAGAAGAATGCAGATCGATCCATGCTTATCACCCTGTACAAAGCTTAAGTCCAAGTGGATCAAGGACCTCCACATCAAACCAGACACACTCAAACTAATAGAAGAAAAACTAGGGAAGCATCTGGAACACATGGGCACTGGAAAAAATTTCCTGAACAAAACACCAATGGCTTATGCTCTAAGATCAAGAATCGACAAATGGGATCTCATAAAACTGCAAAGCTTCTGTAAGGCAAAGGACACTGTGGTTAGGACAAAACGGCAACCAACAGATTGGGAAAAGATCTTTACCAATCCTACAACAGATAGAGGCCTTATATCCAAAATATACAAAGAACTCAAGAAGTTAGACCGCAGGGAAACAAATAACCCTATTAAAAAATGGGGTTCAGAGCTAAACAAAGAATTCACAGCTGAGGAATGCCGAATGGCGGAGAAGCACCTAAAGAAATGTTCAACATCTTTAGTCATAAGGGAAATGCAAATCAAAACAACCCTGAGATTTCACCTCACACCAGTGCGATTGGCTAAGATCAAAAACTCAGGTGACAGCAGATGCTGGCGAGGATGTGGAGAAAGAGGAACACTCCTCCATTGTTGGTGGGATTGCAGACTGGTAAAACCATTCTGGAAATCAGTCTGGAGGTTCCTCAGAAAATTGGACATTGAACTGCCTGAGGATCCAGCTATACCTCTCTTGGGCATATACCGAAAAGATGCCTCAACATATAAAAGAGACACGTGCTCCACTATGTTCATCGCAGCCTTATTTATAATAGCCAGAAAATGGAAAGAACCCAGATGCCCTTCAACAGAGGAATGGATACAGAAAATGTGGTACATCTACACAATGGAATATTACTCAGCTATCAAAAACAACGAGTTTATGAAATTCGTAGGCAAATGGTTGGAACTGGAAAATATCATCCTGAGTGAGCTAACCCAATCACAGAAAGACATACATGGTATGCACTCATTGATAAGTGGCTATTAGCCCAAATGCTTGAATTACCCTAGATCCCTAGAACAAAGGAAACTCAAGACGGATGATCAAAATGTGAATGCTTCACTCCTTCTTTAAATGAGGAAAAAGAATACCCGTGGCAGGGAAGGGAGAGGCAAAGATTAAAACAGAGACTGAACGAACACCCATTCAGAGCCTGCCCCACATGTGGCCCATACATATACAGCCACCCAATTAGACAAGATGGATGAAGCAAAGAAGTGCAGACCGACAGGAGCCGGATGTAGATCGCTCCTGAGAGACACAGCCAGAATACAGCAAATATAGAGGCGAATGCCAGCAGCAAACCACTGAACTGAGAATAGGTCCCCTATTGAAGGAATCAGAGAAAGAACTGGAAGAGCTTGAAGGGACTCGAGACCCCAAAAGTACAACAATGCCAAGCAACCAGAGCTTCCAGGGACTAAGCCACTACCTAAAGACTATACATGGACTGACCCTGGACTCTGACCCCATAGGTAGCAATGAATATCCTAGTAAGAGCACCAGTGGAAGGGGAAGCTCTGGGTCCTGCTAAGACTGAACCCCCAGTGAACTAGTCTATGGGGGGAGGGCGGCAATGGGGGGAGGGTTTGAGGGGAACACCCATAAGGAAGGGGAGGGGGGAGGGGGATGTTTGCCCGGAAACCGGGAAAGGGAATAACACTCGAAATGTATATAAGAAATACTCAAGTTAATAAAAATAAAAAAAAAAAAAAGAACAACATGAGAGACAATATTTATATCACTATAATTCTTCATTGTGACCACTTTCTCTAGCCCTTAGAAATATGGAAGAAGAAGTAGTTTGCAGGGCTGTACATGTGGCTTAGTGGTTAAGAGTGCTATATGCCCTTCCAGAGGACCCAAACCCAGTTCCCAGCACTCACATCAGGCAGCCACAGCTGGGATCTATCTCCTGTTCCAAACAATCTGATACCTGATGCCTGCTTCAGGACTGCATGGGCATGCACGCACACGCGCGCACGCGCACACACACACACACACACACACACACATTCGCTCATGCACATGTACACACACAAACACACATGCAGTCATGCACATATACAGAATCTACACACACTCACACACAGAAACACTTACTCATGCACATACACACATACAAAACACATACCACACATGCACATGCTCACAAACAAAAAATCTTTTACAAAAGAACTTTGATATGTTCATCAGCATTAAAAACAAAATAGACAATTCAATATCCAAAAGGTATTTAAAAATCCTAGATTGGTTAATCCTTCTTTTTTAATTTTATCTTATGTAGGTGGATGTGGGTGTGCCTGTGCACTTGCATGAGTGTGTGTGTGTGTGTGTGTGTGTGTGTGTGTGTGTGTGTGTGTGTGGTAGTGGTGGTGCCACATTGCTTATGTGGAGATCAGAGGACAACTTCCAGGAGTTAGTTCTCTTCTTCTACTATGTGGGGACTGGAGATCAAATTCAGGTTGTCAGGCTTAGAAACAAAAGCCTTTGATTATCCCACTGGCCTCTGTATTTGGGATAAAATAAAAGTTCTTCACAGCAAGCTGAAAAACCAATGATAACAGAATAAGAAATTTGATCGGCATGTTAAAATTCTCTATTTTTAGTGAGCCAAAAAAAAAGCAATTTTAGAATTACACTTTTTAAATAATACATTAATGTACATATTAGAATATAAGAAAAGCAAACCTTGAGGTGGTAAAAATATTTAGTAAATGTGCTATGCTATGTCTCATACTCAGAATTCTTGTTATTAAAAACTTGAAAAGTACTATAATATCAAATAAAGCACAATATTCCTAAACCTGCAATTAAGGTACACTTCCTGTTCTTACTCTACGTAATATCCTGATGAGGAGCATTTCCCAAAACAATGATTTTCAAAAATTCGACCTTTGGGTTGCTAACAGGTCACTCAAAGTGGAAATCTGAGATGGAAGCAACAGGAACTATACAAAGGTGGGTGGGGCCAAGGAGGCAGTGAGACATGTCCTTCCTGGCCAACAACAGGGAAAGAAGTCTAGGACAAAGGGAAGGAAGAAGAATGAAAACTCAAGGAAGGGGCTGCTTTGAGCAGTTGTTGCCCTCCTCAGAGGAACCTAAGCTACCAGGAGAGTGCCACAAAGAGGCTGGGGCAAAAGTTTATAGCCATTCTTTTTCACCCTTTATGCCTGAGCCATTGGCCCAAACGAGTAAATGGCAAAAATACTGAAGCATGCTGGTTCCTGCTTCTGGGACAGAGAGTTGAAGTAAGAGCTAAGGGTTGGGTGTAGAAAAGCAAATACTTAGCACATTAATACTAAGGTCTGTTCAGTAGATATTTTTAAATTCTAGATTATCTGTTGAGTCAACAAATATGCTCTACAGCCACTAGGTGGTAAGTCCTCTATTACATGAGAACTTGAAAGACTGCATGAAGGCAGAAGAAATGTAGAAACATAAATAGATTATAGCTCCTCAATTAAATTGTTGTGAATGGGTAGGGCAGAAATAATTACCTCTGCCTGGAAATACCAAAGAGTAGAAAGGAAGCATTATTCAAACCTAATAAAGAACAACTGAAGATTTCTCTGGACCAACTGTTGCTAGGTGTAAAGACTGTGTTCCTAGCAGAGAATGCTATGGAATTATAATCACTAAAAATTAAAGAAGTACATACGGACTTAGACCTGCATAAGTCTACATTTTGTTCTAAATCTATGAAAATTTTTAATGTTTTAGACTCAAAATTCAAAATTACTGACCATAAGAATTATTGGTGACTTTACATCCAAACCCCAAATCCCTGTTTCTTATTCCATGTCACGATCCTCAAAATATACATTGTTCTTACATTATCTTGAACAATTTCATTGTTTTCTACTAAAAGGTTGACAACATGATTAGGTCACCAAAGCTTTGTATGTGCTTTCTGAAGCTGTCCCTACTCACGCAATACAAAGCCTGCTAGAAAGGACACCACAAGGCAGCTCAAATAGCCCACTGGCCCATTACTGTAAAATAAAGAGCAATCATTTCCATTGTATTGGATGATAACTGACAGCTCCTGTAAGCCTTGAGTGGCCGTTTTCATGGAAACTTAATTCTTTCTCTGCTGCCTTGTCCAGCACTTTTCTCCAATTAACTTCAAAACAAGATTTCCAGCAAAAGGCTCCAGGGCACAGCCTAACTTTGGGTGGCATTTAAAAATTACATCCTCTTCTCTGCCTGATTATGATCAGATCAAACTGAGAAAGAACCATCCTGGATTATTGAACATAATGAGTCAAAAAATAAAAATATGCCTGTAGGGATAAAAGTTTATTCTCCTGAGGTCTTTATTTTATCCTGGGTGATCTTTCTCAGATCAATTCTTAAAAGAATTTTTCAAAAATAGAAGCAAATGAGTTTGCCTGAAATATTTTTCCTCCAACAAACAGGCTTTTTTTCTTTAGGATACTCTTCGTCTCCGACTTGGTAACTGAATAGCACAAGGCCCTAGGGCACCAATACATAATGCTATTCTTTGGGGTTTTTTGAAGCAAGGTTCTCATTTAATCCAGGCTGGACTGGAACACACTGCATGACCAGGGATGGCCTTTTGAGTCTCCCACCTTTACCTCCCAAATGCCTGGACTACAGACATTTGCCTCCATCCCTAGCTTCATAATGCTTTTCAATGTGCATCCAAGCATGCTTCAAAGATGCTTACACTGTAGCTTTGTTTAAAGAAACGCTGTGTTGTCCAGACAACCTTTGTCTGATGCCTCCTTTTTTTCACTTGGTAAGACTTTTTTTCTTCCGGTATTAGCTTATGTATTACCTGTTCAACTTGCTTTCTTGCCCTGTTGTGTGCCTTCACACTTCCTCCCGTGCTTGAATCTCCACTGAGCATCTCAATGCTGACCTCCTTTTCTATTCGGTGACTTATCACTTGCAAAATATTCTGATACTTCCAGAAATCAATAAATTTATATAAAATCAAATAAATAGCTATTATCATAGATGCCAACTGTTTAAAGAAGTATGTGGCTTATTTTTCTAACCATAATCAAAATCCTTTTTTAATTGGATATTTTTTATTTACATTTCAAATGTTATCCCCTTCCCCAGTATCCCATCCATAAAACCCCTATCCCATCCCCCTGCCCTTCTTCTATAAGGTTGTTCCCCCCAAATCACCCCTTCTCCACCCCCCAACATTCCCCTGCACTGGGGGGTCCGGCCTTGGCATGACCAAGGATTTCTCCTTCCATTGATGCCCAAAAAATCCATCCTCTGCTACATATGCAGCTGGAGCCATGGGTCTGTCCATGTGTACTTTTTGGATGGTGGTTTAGTCCCTGGGAGCTCTGGCTGGTTGGTATTGTTCTTATGGGGTTGCAAACTCCTTAAACTCCTTCATTGAGGACCCCATTCTCAGTTCAATAGTTGGCTGTGAGCATTCGCCTCTGTATATGTCATGCTCTGGCAGAGCCTCTCAGGAGACAGCTATATCAGGCTCCTGTCAGCTTGCACTTCTTGGCATCAGCAGTATTGTCTGGGTTTGGTGGCTGCATATGGTCTGCATCCCCCAGTGGGGCAATCTCTGAATGGCCTTTCCTTCATTCTCTCTCCAAACTTTGTCTCCATATTTCCACCTGTGAATATTTTTGTTCCCCTTTTAAGAAGGACTAAAGCATCCTCACTTTGGTCATCCTTCTTCATGAGCTACATTGATCTGTGGATTGTATCTTGTGTAATCCAAGCATTTGGGCTAATATCCACTTATCAGTGAGTGTATAACATGTATTTTTGTGTTTGGGTTACCTCACTCAGGATGATATTTTCTAGTTCCATCCATTTGCCTATGAATTTCATGAAGTCATTGTTTTTGATAGCTCAGTGATACTCCATTGTGTAGATGTAGCACATTTTCTGTATCCATTCCTCTGTTGAAGGGCATCTGGGATCTTTCCAGCTTCTGGCTATTATAAATAAGGCTGCTATGAACATAGTGGAGTATGTGTCCTTGTTATATGTTGGAGCATATTTTGGGTATATCTAGGGCCAAAATCTTATCACCAAAAATACAATGGAGATGTAGCTCTGGAAGAAGATAAAGTTGTTCTCAGTAAACAATTGTTCAAACATTGATGTAAGGATGGCCCCAACCCAAGGGATAACCCTGTAAAATGTATTAAAATTATCCTTCAAGGGTTCGAGACCCCATACGAACAACAATGCCAACCAACCAGAGCTTCCAGGGACTAAGCCACTACCCAAAGACGATACATGGACTGACCCTGGTCTCTGACCTCATAGGTAGCAATGAATATCCTAGTAAGAGCACCAGTGGAAGGGGAAGCCCTGGGTCCTCCAAGACTAACCCCCCAGTGAATGTGATTGTTGGGGGGAGGGCGGTAATGGGGGGAGGATGGGGAAGGGGAGGGGTTAGGGGGATGTTTGCCCGGAAACCGGGAAAGGGAATAACATTCGAAATGTAAATAAGAAATACTCAAGTTAATAAAAAAAAAATTCTCCTTCAAGCAGATTTCAACCTGATTCTCATCTCAACACTCTGACCACCATCTCAACTTGTATCTTAGAATACTAGTACAAATCTAAAATGAATAGTTCTTACTTATTTTATTAAAGTTACATAAATAAGTACTTAATAAATTCTTCTTCTAATCAATAAGGTTTGCTTCGTCTACTGAACTGTTTAAGCACAGGTGAGGCTCAAAAGTAGTAACAAATACCCAAAGATGTCCTTGAATTCTCAATCTTCCATCTTGCATCCCCCAATTGCTGGCAGTTCATGTAGGGCTGAATATCAATTACTGGACTTTTTCATGGTAGGTAGCCACTCTACAGACTGAGTTACAGCCCATCTCTTCTCTTATCAACTAGAAATAAAAATAGTCAAGCAAAATACATGAGATAAATGAGTGTGGTGATGTGAAGTTGCAGTCCCAGACCAAACAAACTGAAAAAAATTCCTGAGGACTAAAAGGATGACTTGACTCGGTGGTTAAGAGCACCTGATGCTCTTGCAAAGGACCCAGGTTCTGTTCCCAGCAGCTACAAAGCAGTTTGCAACCATCTGTAACTTGGGTTCCAGGAAGTCCAGTGCCTTCTTCTGACCTCTACCAGTACCAGGCATGCAAGTGGTACATATAGAAACATGCAGATGAAGCACTTGTATGCATAAAATAAAAATTAATTTCTTAAAAACTGGATTTCCTTAAAGTAACTTGTAAGTTTTAAAATACAGGTTTCCACATACAAGATCTATGCAGATCATTGCCACAATCAATTGGAAATCCAAACTTAGGAGCAGTATGGTGCATAAGAGCATCAAAAAACAAAACACACCCTTATATGACAGTCCGTGACTACAATTCAGGAATGTGGAAGCTGAAATAAGAAAAATATTAATTCATAATCATCCTGGGCTACACTGTCAGACCATTATCTCAAAATGTATCAACAACAACAAAACAAGTATCACATATTCATGGACATGAAAACTATCTCCAGGGGCTACATATGTTGAAAAGTATTTAAACATCAAAGACAAGGAAAATCACACACAAAAAATGCAGAGCTGAACATGTTAAATAGAAGACTGATACTCTTCAACATTTAATATTCTCTGCCCCTAAAGGCATTGCAGGTGTGACTACTGTGTCACATGTGTATCAGTAGGTGGCAGAAAGGAGAGAGGATATGTTCTCTCAGTGTTCTGACCTATGAACATAAGAATAATTAGTAGCCTAACATTCTCTGATAAAACCAGCCTGACACAACCACCAGTTCAGTGCTGTGCAAAGACAAAGGGAACAAATCAAAGACTAGAAGAACACGACCAGAGTCCAAGGTCTGAAATTTACGTCCAGGGGCTATAATGACCACCAGTCCTATACCATGGTACCTGAACAGGGGTCTACCAGAGATGACCACCAGTACAAATCTTGAAGTCCTGGGTTGGGGACATGCCTACAAACTGACAATATCCCTGCACAGAGCCATAAAGCCCAGGTTGGGCATGACATTACTGAGACCATTCCTGAGATGACCCCGGATACTCAGAGAACCTAGGCACCACTAAGAGAAGCAAGAAGGTGGTAGAGAAATGGAAGAGAAACAGAAGGATGTAGACACAATGAAGAGAGGCAGAACTGAAGATTCAAGGGTAGTATAGAACAGCCTGTTATGAGTAGCTGGTGATTCTACTTGGGACCATGGTATAGTCCTGGTCTATGATACCACCAGGGGCTACAACTGGGTCCTTGGCCCTGAAGCATCAGGAATCTGTTACCACCAAAGGCCAGCCAGATATGTTGGGTTTGGGCTTCCACCTGAGGACAAACTGATATCTGCAAGCTGTTCAGAACTGGCCCTACCCATCTCCTGGCTATCCTAGAAGACCTAGTCCTTAGAAGTATGAGAGCAGAAGAGATGACCCTGCCCCAAGCCAGCTATAGTACTCTGCATACAGTCCTGTACCTCCTTTGAGCAGTACAGTAGAGGTGGCCTTTAACTGTATGAGCATGGATGAGTCAGCTCGGAGGGCATGGGAGCAGAGAAGGTATGGCTAGGCTAACTGGGCTCAAATCCAGGGCTTTGAATTAGCCCACCCCAACATCTACCCCATTGATTAACTGTTGGAGTGCATGAAGGAGCTGATCCTACAGGTCCAAAACTACAGGATCTCCATGACACAAGGCAACAACAGGAATTCCAGTGAAGTATCAGTATTGATAAAGTAGAAGCCAGAGGCCTTATACCACACCAACAACTCACTGCAATGAATATTTGCAAACAGAAAAGTATGGACAAAGGAATAGAGTGTGGGACACACAGTGACACACTACAGCTTGCACAAGATTGTTTACCTTCTCTGTTTGGGGAAGTGTTGCAAGGGTTTTGAGTGGGTACAAGGAGAAGAGAGATGAATGGAATTGGGGTATATGATTTGAAAAACATAAAGAACCAACAAATTTTTAAAAGTAAACAAAATTCAATATTTACCAAATTGATTATAGTTTTTACATAACACACTGACAACTTAAAGTAATTGTAAGTGTTGGCAAGCTAATTAGAAATGCATATGGAAGAAAGACGTGAAGAACTCCCTTAGAGAACAAGTAGAAGCCTACAGAGAGGAATCGCAAAAATCCCTGAAAGAATTCCAGGAAAACACAATCAAACAGTTGAAGGAATTAAAAATGGAAATAGAAGCAATCAAGAAAGAACACATGGAAACAACCCTGGATATAGAAAACCAAAGGAAGAGACAAGGAGCCGTAGATACAAGCATCACCAACAGAATACAAGAGATGGAAGAGAGAATCTCAGGAGCAGAAGATTCCATAGAAATCATTGACTCAACTGTCAAAGATAATATAAAGCAGAAAAAGCTACTGGTCCAAAACATACAGGAAATCCAGGACTCAATGAGAAGATCAAACCTAAGGATAATAGGTATAGAAGAGAGTGAAGACTCCCAGCTCAAAGGACCAGTAAATATCTTCAACAAAATCATAGAAGAAAACTTCCCTAACCTAAAAAAAGAGATACCCATAGGCATACAAGAAGCCTACAGAACTCCAAATAGATTGAACCAGAAAGGAAACACCTCCCGTCACATAATAGTCAAAACACCAAACGCACAAAATAAAGAAAGAATATTAAAAGCAGTAAGAGAAAAAGGTCAAGTAACATATAAAGGCAGACCTATCAGAATCACACCAGACTTCTCGCCAGAAACTATGAAGGCCAGAAGATCCTGGACTGATGTCATACAGACCCTAAGAGAACACAAATGCCAGCCCAGGTTACTGTATCCTGCAAAACTCTCAATTAACATAGATGGAGAAACCAATATATTCCATGACAAAACCAAATTTACACAATATCTTTCTACAAATCCAGCACTACAAAGGATAATAAATGGTAAAGCCCAACATAAGGAGGCAAGCTATACCCTAGAAGAAGCAAGAAACTAATCGTCTTGGCAACAAAACAAAGAGAATGAAAGCACACAAACATAACCTCACATCCAAATATGAATATAACGGGAAGCAATAATCACTATTCCTTAATATCTCTCAACATCAATGGCCTTAACTCCCCAATAAAAAGACATAGATTAACAAACTGGATACGCAACAAGGACCCTGCATTCTGCTGCCTACAGGAAACACACCTCAGAGACAAAGACAGACATTACCTCAGAGTGAAAGGCTGGAAAAGAATTTTCCAAGCAAATGGTCAGAAGAAGCAAGCTGGAGTAGCCATTCTAATATCAAATAAAATCAATTTTCAACTAAAAGTCATCAAAAAAGATAAGGAAGGACACTTCATATTCATCAAAGGAAAAATCCACCAAGATGAACTCTCAATCCTAAATATCTATGCCCCAAATACAAGGGCACCTACATACGTAAAAGAAACCTTACTAAAGCTCAAAACACACATTGCACCTCACACAATAATAGTGGGAGATTTCAACACCCCACTCTCATCAATGGACATATCATGGAAACAGAAATTAAACAGAGATGTAGACAGACTAAGAGAAGTCATGAGCCAAATGGACTTAACGGATATTTATAGAACATTCTATCCTAAAGCAAAAGGATATACCTTCTTCTCAGCTCCTCATGGTACTTTCTCCAAAATTGACCATATAATTGGTCAAAAAACGGGCCCCAACAGGTACAGAAAGATAGAAATAATCCCATGCGTGCTATCGGACCACCACGGCCTAAAACTGGTCTTCAATAACAATCAAGGAAGAATGCCCACATATACTTGGAAATTGAACAATGCTCTACTCAATGATAACCTGGTCAAGGAAGAAATAAAGGAAGAAATTAAAAACTTTTTAGAATTTAATGAAAATGAAGGTACAATATACCCAAACTTATGGGACACAATGAAAGCTGTGCTAAGAGGAAAGCTCAAAGCGCTGAGTGCCTGCAGAAAGAAACAGGAAAGAGCATATGTCAGCAGCTTGACAGCACACCTAAAAGCTCTAGAAAAAAAAGAAGCAAATACACCCAGGAGGAGTAGAAGGCAGGAAATAATCAAACTCAGAGCTGAAATCAACCAAGTAGAAACAAAAGGGACCATAGAAAGAATCAACAGAACCAAAAGTTGGTTCTTTGAGAAAATCAACAAGATAGATAAACCCTTAGCCAGACTAACGAGAGGACACAGAGAGTGTGTCCAAATTAACAAAATCAGAAATGAAAAGGGAGACATAACAACAGATTCAGAGGAAATTCAAAAAATCATCAGATCTTATTATAAAAACCTATATTCAAGAAAACTTGAAAATCTTCAGGAAATGTACAATTTCCTAGACAGATACCAGGTACCGAAGTTAAATCAGGAACAGATAAACCAGTTAAACAACCCCATAACTCCTAAGGAAATAGAAGCAGTCATTAAAGGTCTCCCAACCAAAAAGAGTCCAGGTCCAGACGGGTTTAGTGCAGAATTCTATCAAAACTTCATAGAAGACCTCATACCAATATTATCCAAACTATTCCACAAAATTGAAACAGATGGAGCACTACCGAATTCCTTCTATGAAGCCACAATTACTCTTATACCTAAACCACACAAAGACACAACAAAGAAAGAGAACTTCAGACCAATTTCCCTTATGAATATCGATGCAAAAATACTCAATAAAATTCTGGCAAACCGAATCCAAGAGCACATCAAAACAATCATCCACCATGACCAAGTAGGCTTCATCCCAAGCATGCAGGGATGGTTTAATATTCGGAAAAGCATCAACGTGATCCATTATATAAACAAACTGAAAGAACAAAACCACATGATCATTTCATTAGACGCTGAGAAAGCATTTGACAAAATTCAACACCCCTTCATGATAAAAGTCCTGGAAAGAATAGGAATTCAAGGCCCATACCTGAACATAGTAAAAGCCATATACAGCAAACCAGTTGCTAACATTAAACTAAATGGAGAGAAACTTGAAGCAATCCCACTAAAATCAAGGACTAGACAAGGCTGCCCACTCCCTCCCTACTTATTCAATATAGTTCTTGACGTTCTAGCCAGAGCAATCAGACAACAAAAGGAGGTCAAGGGGATACAGATCGGAAAAGAAGAAGTCAAAATATCACTATTTGCAGATGATATGATAGTATATTTAAGTGATCCCAAACATTCCACCAGAGAACTACTAAAGCTGATAGACAACTTCAGCAAAGTGGCTGGGTATAAAATTAACTCAAATAAATCAGTTGCCTTCCTCTATACAAAAGAGAAACAAGCCGAGAAAGAAATTAGGGAAACGACACCCTTCATAATAGACCCAAATAATATAAAGTACCTCGGTGTGACTTTAACAAAGCAAGTAAAAGATCTCTACAATAAGAACTTCAAGACACTGAAGAAGGAAATTGAAGAAGACCTCAGAAGATGGAAAGATCTCCCATGCTCATGGATTGGCAGGATTAATATAGTAAAAATGGCCATTTTACCAAAAGCAATCTACAGATTCAATGCAATCCCCATCAAAATACCAATCCAATTCTTCAAAGAGTTAAACAGAACAATTTGCAAATTCATCTGGAATAACAAAAAACCCAGGATAGCTAAAGCTATCCTCAACAATAAAAGGACTTCAGGGGGAATCACTATCCCTGAACTCAAGCAGTATTACAGAGCAATAGTGATAAAAACTGCATGGTATTGGTACAGAGACAGACAGATAGACCAATGGAATAGAATTGAAGACCCAGAAATGAACCCACACACCTATTGTCACTTGATTTTTGACAAAGGAGCCAAAACCATCCAATGGAAAAAAGATAGCATTTTCAGCAAATGGTGCTGGTTCAACTGGAGGGCAACATGTAGAAGAATGCAGATCGATCCATGCTTATCACCCTGTACAAAGCTTAAGTCCAAGTGGATCAAGGACCTCCACATCAAACCAGACACACTCAAACTAATAGAAGAAAAACTAGGGAAGCATCTGGAACACATGGGCACTGGAAAATATTTCCTAAACAAAACACCAATGGCTTACGCTCTAAGATCAAGAATCGACAAATGGGATCTCATAAAACTGCAAAGCTTCTGTAAGGCAAAGGACACGGTGGTTAGGACAAAACGGCAACCAACAGATTGGGAAAAGATCTTTACCAATCCTACAACAGATAGAGGCCTTATATCCAAAATATACAATGAACTCAAGAAGTTAGACCGCAGAGAACAAATAACCCTATTAAAAAATGGGGTTCAGAGCTAAACAAAGAATTCACAGCTGAGGAATGCCAAATGGCTGAGAAACACCTAAAGAAATGTTCAACATCTTTAGTCATAAGGGAAATGCAAATCAAAACAACCCTGAGATTTCACCTCACACCAGTGAGAACGGCTATGATCAAAAACTCAGGGGACAACAGATGCTGGCAAGGTTGTGGAGAAAGAGGAACACTCCTCCATTGTTGGTGGGATTGCAAACTGGTACAACCATTCTGGAAATCAGTCTGGAGGTTCCTCAGAAAATTGGACATTGAACTGCCTGAGGATCCAGCTATACCTCTCTTGGGCATATACCCAAAAGATGCCCCAACATATAAAAAAGACACGTGCTCCACTATATTCATTGCAGCCTTATTTATAATAGCCAGAAGCTGGAAAGAACCCAGATGCCCTTCAACAGAGGAATGGATACAGAAAATGTGGTACATCTACACAATGGAATATTACTCAGCTATCAAAAACAACGACTTTATGAAATTCGTAGGCAAATGGTTGGAACTGGAAAATATCATCCTGAGTGAGCTAACCCAATCACAGAAAGACATACATGGTATGCACTCATTGATAAGTGGCTATTAGCCCAAATGCTTGAATTACCCTAGATACCTAGAACAAATGAAACTCAAGACGGATGATCAAAATGTGAATGTTTCACTCCTTCTTTAAAAGGGGAACAAGAATACCCTTGGCAGGGAAGAGAGAGGCAAAGATTAAAACAGAGACTGAAGGAACACCCATTCAGAGCCTGCCCCACGTGTGGCCCATACATATACAGCCACCCAATTAGACAAGATGGATGAAGCAAAGAAGTGCAGACCGACAGGAACCGGATGTAGATCGCTCCTGAGAGACACAGCCAGAATACAGCAAATACAGAGGCGAATGCCAGCAGCAAACCACTGAACTGAGAATAGGACCCCCGTTGAAGGAATCAGAGAAAGAACTGGAAGAGCTTGAAGGGGCTCGAGACCCCATATGTACAACAATGCTAAGCAACCAGAGCTTCCAGGGACTAAGCCACTACCTAAAGACTATACATGGACTGACCCTGGACTCTGACCTCATAGGTAGCAATGAATATCCTAGTAAGAGCACCAGTGGAAGGAGAAGCCCTGGGTCCTGCTAAGACTGAACCCCCATTGAACTAGACTGTTGGGGGGAGGGCGGCAATGGGGGGAGGGTTGGGAGGGGAACACCCATAAGGAAGGGGAGGGGTGGAGGGGGATGTTTGCCCGGATACCGGGAAAGGGAATAACACTCGAAATGTATATAAGAAATACTCAAGTTAATAAAAAAAAAAGAAATGCATATGGAAAACAAAAGAACTAGAATGACCAAAACAATTTTTCAGAAGAACTATAGGCATCATGTGCAATTTAATTTGAAAACTTACTGTATAGTGACAGTGATCAAAATGGTGTGGTAATAGTAGAAATGTAGGCACATTGTTCATAAAGTGTAACAGCACCATCTAGAAACCCAATACATTTGGACTATCACAGTCTACTGAAAACACAGAGGCAATTTAAATGAAAATGACTTTGCAGAGAAAAAACAGAGTTCTAGAGGTTAAAGAGGATTTCAACTCATATCCAAAAGGTAACACACACACACACACACACACACACACACACACACACAGATATATATATACATACACACACACACACACACACACACGAGAGAGAGAGCTATCATAGAAAAAGCTAAAAACTATCAGGTGATCTTCCTCATATGGATCTGCCTTGGATTAAAAAAAATCTAGGAGGGAATTACTCCTGTAGGCAAGGCCTAGGAGAAATTTATTTTAGGAAAGGCTTCTGCTATTAATATGCTTTTCCTGTTAGTAATATATATATCAACCACTAGGTATTAACCCCCCCTTTTCAGCAGATTTCACCAGAACAATGAAGATATACTGTCTTGTAGTGATGCTATATAGACAAATAGATGATTTCTTAATCCTTAATGATACTACAAGAATTCCTAAAACTATATTAGTAAGATCTTTTGCAGTGGGACTGCTATTAGGTTCTCTCTGATAATCAAAACTGTAACAAGAACTCTGGCAGTCTATAGTATCATGAGTTAATTGTTTCTGAAATAGCAAGCAGGCATCTGCAACTCAGAGCACATTCCAAGATATTGTAAAACTATTATCCAAAGATCATAAAAAGGGAACCAAGGGTTTACTATAGGTACAAGGACAGAGAATAAAATATTGACTTGGTTTATCTATACAAAACTTCACTAATACCTTGGTCACAGGAGTTATGGTTTTTAGCTCTCCATGAACCTGCAGAGCTGGTGACAGGTGATGAAGGTAAAACAGATAATTACTTCTAATGGATATGCATGTAAACATTCTCTGTTGTAAACTTTTTATTCAATTTATGATTTGCACTTAATGTGTAAACTTGTGGTGAGATTTTTACCATGTGATCGATCATGTATTCTGAAAGATGTATAAGTGCTGAGGACGAAGAGAGGAAACAGAACTGAGCTGAAGACACCTTTTTCAGACAGAACATATTTAGACAGAACTGAACTGAGGAGAATCTTTTAGACAAAACTCAAGAAAGAACTTTCTAGATAGACTGAACTCAGGAACTTAGAAGTAAAGGCATAGCATTAGGAGCTATGGTACTGAGAGTAAGGATGTTATGATGAGATCAGAGCAGGAGGAGAGAGCAAACTAGAAGAAGAATGCAGAATGGGATAACTTGCAAACTATAAGACAACTTAAAAAACTAAGAGAGCAGTATGCAGAATGCTAAGGTAAAGGGGGGAAAGGGAGCAGAAAGAGGACAAGGAGCAGGCAGGCTTCTCTTTAACATGAGACAGAACAGGTCCTTTCTTATTAACAAGGCAGGCTTAGTCTTATTAAAGAGAACAAAGCTTTCTTCTTACAGACGGGGTTAATTCGTTTAACATTTAAAGGGTAGAAGCTTTTTCTTTCTCTATGCAATAAAGATTGGAGCTCACTTTTCATCCAGAATGAGTGGGTTCTTTTTGCACTAGTGCTTAGTCTTTTGCTCCAAATACACATGTAAGTATGGATGTGTGTATGT
The DNA here is from genome assembly GCF_021556685.1 of Rattus norvegicus. Lineage (NCBI taxonomy): Eukaryota > Metazoa > Chordata > Mammalia > Rodentia > Muridae > Rattus > Rattus norvegicus. The sequence continues at coordinate 83,764,123 of NC_141539.1, read as the reverse complement.
AAGTATGTGTTTATGAGAACACATGTAAGCTGGACCGTGCTGGTTTCAATGAAAATGTGTAAAATGCATGCATGAATCGTATCTGAATTTATGTGAGCTTATGCTTATTTGCTCATGTAAAAGTTTTCCTTCTGTGAGCAAGATTCTCTTCTCCTGGTTCAATAGAAGTTTATTGCTCCAAACTTCCCCTGCCCCACAAGCCTGTCAAGGGAGAGGCATCTGAACAAAAGGGAAAAGACTCTAGCAATTAATCCTTTACTTAATACACGATAAGATGCTAAATGCCAGAGACTGCAGTTTCTAGCTTCAAAGGGACTCAGACAGATCAGCTACAATAGCAAAGTAACTTAGACTTAGATAAATAAATGTTTTATTATTATAGAGCAACCTTAAATATCTCATAAGACCAAGTCTTACCCCCACCAACACTCTTCCCCCTCCACTGCCCCACGAACCAGGAACAAGATAGAAGATCCGCTAGGGCTGGCCAAAAGGAATTCTTGTGGTGATGTGTTGTGGAAATTCTTAAATATGGCATTAAAGTTATGATCTATAAAATGAGACAAGCATATGTTCAACATCAAAATTAAAACTCCTGCTGTGTGAAGGACCATGCTCAGAGAATAAACAGATAAGCAAGGAGACTGGGGAGCACATTTGTGAATCAAATATCTAGCAAATGTCGTATGTAAAGTAGAACTCTCTAAACTCACTAAATAATAAAAATGAAAGAGCTAGGAGAAATATTTGAACAACTGCTTCAATCAAAGAAAGCATACAGATAGCAAATGAATAAAATGGAAGAAACGCAGCACAATTTATTAGAGAATGCAATTTAAAGTGGGAGATACTGTTCGCCTACTCAAAAGCGAAAAGGCCATAAAGCTATTTCAGCTGAATTGTGTTGCTGAGAATACAGAGATGCTATAGCGTTCACACCTCAGTTCTGGGACTGACAAACTGTGCATTGGCTTTAGGAGAAAGTCTGCACACTTCCAATACGGGGGAAATTATTCTAATTTTGTATATGTGTAACACAGTCATCAGACTTCTAGGTGTTTACCGGAGAAAAATGGAAAGCCCACTCACACCGAAACTGGTATGCAGGTATTTACAGTCAGATCCTTTGTGCTCGTTCCAAAGGGTAAAACGCAAAATGTATTTCACTTGCTAAATGGAAAGACCTGGTGGCACAGCTGTGGGGTCACAAGGTACTGAAACATGCAGCAGCACAGACAAATCTGAGAAACACTGTGAAAGAAGCCAGAGACCAAAATGTGATAGGTTTGCACTCATCACATCCTGGACAAGTCAGCCTCTATGATAAGTGGTGCTATCAGGGTTGAGGGTGGGAGTGACAAGGGAGGGCAAAAAGAGGGATGGGGTGCAGAAATGAACCTTTTGTGTCTGGGTGTAGTGGTTACTTTACAGTTCACTTGTTAAAAACCCTTACACCTGTACACAAGATAGAGTTAACTTGGTTTCTGCATATCTAAAAGTACACATGAACGTTTTAAAATTAAACACTCATAGTGTCCTCTTGCTCTTGGGGGTGGAAGGTAACAGATGGAACTCTTGGGACAACAGCAAGTAATCAACGATTATCTATGAACCAAAAAGAAAATATACTAAAGTGCTTGCATTTTTTAATAGCTGAATGGTTTGTCTGCAGTAAATTTTTGACGTCAAGCCAAGTCTAATTTTGGGCAGATAACTATTGGCACTTTCTATCTAAGCACCATTTGGAACAGCAGTTATAGCATTTCAAATTGGCAAAACTCTTGAGTTTTTATACAAATCCAATAATGGGAAAAGGACTACTAAAGGTCTACCCTAATTCCAACTTCAGGCTTCTTTTACTTCTCCCCTCATTCATTCACGAAATTCTATAAAGGAGCTCAACTATTAACCTTCCCCTTTCTCCTAATTAACAATAGTACTAAAGAAAAAAACTAAAGTATGCTTCCTAAGTATAAATCTACTTTTCCCCAAACATCTTCCCATAATAAGGACAAATAGGATGGGTATAGATCGTAGACTGACCTGGAGAACAAACAAACCATCCGGACTGTCTTATTTAAAGGTTAAAAGCAAATAGTACCCCACAAAATGTGCCCTGTAAACAGCTGCAGCAATGGGGTTTACTACAATATGATTGTTTATTAGCCTGACTTACAGTTGCCCTCTCATTTGAATAAAATAATTAAAAGGTATCTCCACTGGGATAGTGAACTTAATTAAGATAATAACTGTGGTTGTGGTTCTGGCACTGATATGCGCTAACTCTGTAGCAACTCAATATTGATCTGCAGAGCATTAAATATGGCGAGAACCTGTAAGTAAGAGAAATGTTTGCGTGACCTGAAAAAGTAACAGAAGAAATAGATCATACTATGCCATAATAATGGCAGAAAGAACAGGCCAACCATCTGTATGTTTTAGGGGTGCTGTACGTGACTTACTATAAAAACTGTTCTTCAGTGGCCACAGACTACATCATTTAACATAAATAGACTTTTCAATCATTCTTGCAGCACATTCTCTTCATTGAGATGAGGTGATTGTGATTGACACGTGAGTGAAGCCAGCTGTACCCCATAAAGCTTTAGCCATAAGTGCACTCAAAACTAACAACGGAAACACTAGGACTCGACATAGGTGCCATTATTATAAAACTGCTGAAATAGGAGATGGAGCCAAATGCATCTGGTTTAGCTCCAGTTTGGCACCCCTGGGAGTTTAAATATCCAGTAAACTTGAAAGAAGCAAGAAATCCAGAAATGTCCAGAGAACTCAGTCAGGAGGCTGCTGGAATCAGGGGGCCCTGCTTTTGTGGGAGGAGATTCTCTGATTGCCGAAGTGCCCTCACCTTTTTACTCATCTTTGCCCATATTTAATGACAGCATCTTTTCTACTTCTACCAAATGAAAGTAACTCCAACTTATCCAACTAGTTCTCCATCCCCAACTATCTGACTTAGTTAAGGTCAGAGGCACAGGACAGGAGCCAAGAGGCAACTATGGTGTTCGTGTTCATATTATCACTATGCTTTCCTATATTTCGAAGACTTAGGAATACAAGACTTTTCTTATCATTTTTCCCTTTTTCATATGTACATGTGTCTGATTCATTTATGTATACAATACTCAGAAACATGTAGGGGTGTGTGTGTGTGTGTGTGTGTGTGTGTGTGTGTGTGTGTGTCTGTGTGTACCCAAAGATGACATTGTCTTCCTCAATCACTCTCCACTGACATTATTGAAGTAGGGCCCCCCAGCTGAACCCAGAACTTGATGATAGGACTAGTCTGGCGAGCCAGTTTCACTGAAGATCCCATGTCTCTGCTCTCTCTGCCTCCTGAATGCCACATTATAGGCCGGGGGCGGGGGGCACCTATAATTTATGCCTTACTGGCATTTACTTAAATCCTGGGTATTTCAACTCTGCTGTTCACATATGTGAGCCAATCATTTTAAGCACAGAGCTATCTCCCCAACTCCCAAACCTTTTCTTTCTTATGTTTTTTAAATTTTCACTAATAAATGTTTATTATCATTAAAATGTTATACAACATATCTTAATCATATTCTATTCCCTTGTTCAACTCCTCCCAGGTCGTTTCTGTCTGTCCACCTACCTGACTTCACAATCTTTCTTGCTCTCTCTCAAAAAACAAAACACGAACCCAGAAAAATCAAAACAAATGAACAACAATGAATACCAAATGAAACCAAAAACCTTACAAAAACATGGAGTCTATTTTGTGTTGGCCAGTACACCTGTGCATGGGGCCTGCCTTGGGCTGTGGTTGATAGAATCACAGAGCTAATATGAATGCCTTCAACATCCGTGTGCTTAAACTTTCTAATTTTAAATGTATTATTGAATAACAAGAGATGCGATGGTTTCATGATTTCCTAGCTAACTGACCGTACAGCACTATGCAGCGTTAGACAAGCACACATGCATGTATACCTTATCTGGTACTCTTCAATACTAACTGCTGAGGACTGCAGTGTTACCTGCCAATGAAGGAATGATACTCAGAGCTCTGTGTTTCTACTGACGGCCTCAGCATTTAAATCACCCAACAAATGCTAAATTGGCTCCCAAGCATCAAAGAACAGGAAAGAAACTGAAAATATATCTGGGGAGAAAAATCCTCCACAAATAGTTACAAACACATCTTGCTGAGTGGTAAGCACAGTGTGCTCCAGCAGTGTGTGGTTCAACCTTGTTTGTTTGTTTGTTTGTTTGTTTGTTTGTTTGTTTTTATCCCATATGACTTCAAAATGTACCTTTTCTCTCTACATAGTGATTCTAGAGACATAACGTACATGCAGGGAGGAGAAAACATAGCTTTAGGTAACACCACAACACCTGTCTTATGCAAGCACAAATGTCCCAAGGACTCCATAGGAAGCAGTTGAACTTTCCCTAAGGGCTTATTTTTATGTGAGAACAGATTGCTTCTACTGAGTGACTATGACAGGCAGACAAGAACAAACCGTTTGCCTGCTCAAGGCTTCTGCTTTTCTTCTAAACTTGTCTTATAAATGTCTTCTCTACCTTAGATTCAACAGAAATGCGCTCTGTAGTCCCAAGTAACATGAATAGGATATCACAGCACTAAGGTTAAAGCTGTTATGCCAAGTTGATGGCTTTCACCTCTAGACTAAAAAACAAGGAGAAAATATAAAGTGACAGCCTGGACTTTATTTGAATTTCTGAAGGCTTGCCTATTGTACTAAGGTCCTACGTATATCTCAAGAATAACAGCAAAGCTATCAAGTTCTGATGCCAAAAATTTCACACAACAGCACAGCAGAGGAATATTCCCAGAACATATAAGAGTAACAGATGCAGATCTTTGGTAAACTGCTCCAAATTTAATAAATGGGGTCTCCAAATTCAAGGACTACTTGAATCAATGAGTACTTAAATTCTTTTCATGCATGCACACACATTGAGCATGTGGTGGTACACGCATCTGTCAACCAAAGCTGAAGAAGCAGTTCACAAAGATATGCCTAACTGAAATGTGCCTTTCTTCTACAATTTTCCTTGACTTTGGCATGGTTTAAGCTTTGTTATATCCATCTTATAGATTTACATTGCCACATGTGGGTGTTATTATGAATTATTGCTAAATTAATAGACTGCAAGACCAGGTTTAAGTAGAAGGTTTATGAAAAGTGTTTATGGCAAGATCTACCAGGCTTCAGGCAGGATTAAAGTTGACTTTTTATGGTTTGGGATTGAATTGTTTAATGAACCAATCAGCACTTTATTTTCTGCCTTCGGCCATACATTTTTAAATGATGCTTATCTATTTATCATCAATGCAGTCTGCCACAGGTAGTAAATATCTGAGCATATGTGAAGCCTAATACATCAAGAAATTTATGCTGTGTGTCCAGTGGAAAATAAATAACAATTTTAGACTAATTCTTCAAATATGTTCATGGGATTGGAAGCATTATTTTCAACATAACAAACTATTGGGAACTTACATTTAGTTGTAAGAATGTTCATATAGCCAAAGATAAAATTTGAGTAATGCTAATTGCATTCTTTCTTGTAAATCAAAAGTAAATGTTGTGATATTCACTAATCAGACCCTTCAAAAGTATGCTCACTTGTTTCCAAAAACCAAACCAGGCAAATAAAAGAAATGTATAAAACTTTATTGCAAGTATTTGAAGACCTAGCAAGAAAGTCTTTTACAAAGTACTTGGCACGCTGAGGAACCAAATTATGAATGACTTTGAAAATCGAAAGAACAGGGGATTTTGAAAACTAGTACACCAGATTTGGCCAAGTTATAGCAAGACTTCTAGTGACATGGATTCAGAAGAAGAGTAGGATTGTGATTTTTATAATGTAACTGCCCACTGGAAACTGCATATTGTGTTTCATGGCAAAACTATCCCATAAGAAAGTGTCCCACATCTACTGTATGAAGAATTTCTTAAATACATCATTGCTAAATAATAAAAAATCTGCAAAACTTAAAATGTCACCAGGCATAATGGCATGCATCTCTAATCCCAGTACTCCAGACGTTTAGGCAAGATGACTGTTATCAGTTAAAGGACAGCCTGGATCGCATGGTAGTACTAGGTCAACTGAAGATACATAGCCAGATGCTGCCTCAAAAAATAAATAAATAAGCAAATAAACAAAATGTCATTTTATAAATATTAAGTGAAAATCTTACATTCAGTGGGAAATACTTATATTTGTAGAGTATCTTTTTCTTGCACTGATATAACTATATCATAATTTAATATTCAAAACAAGATGAGGAGGGAGTGAAAGCTTCCCCAGAGTAAGCAAGCTCATTTAAGCCTCTAAAGACAATACATTTCAGAACACAGAATTACATACATATTTTTATTAATTATTTTATTCATTTACATCTCAAATATTGTATCCCCTTCCAGGTCCTCCTCCCAGAGTTCTTCACCCCATCCTTTAAACGCTTTGACTCTGAAAGGGTGCTCCCTGGGCGTCCATCTTCCTTGGGGCATCAAGTCTCTCAGGATTATGTGCATCCTGTCTTACTAAGCAGACAAGGCAGTTCTCTGCTACATGTGTGCTGGAGGCCTCAGACCAGCCTGTGTATGCTGCTTGGATGGTGCTTTAGTCTCTGGGAATCCCCAGGGGTCCAGATTCATTGGCACTGTTGGTCTTCCTATGGGGATTCTATCCTGTTAAACTCCTTCAATAACTTCTCCTAATCCTTCATAGGAGTCCTTGACCTCGTTCAATGGTTGGCTGTAAGTATCTGCATCTGTCTCAGTCAGCTGCTGGTAGAGCTTCTCAGAGGACAGCCATGCTAGTCTCCTGTTCATAAACTTCCTGGACCCTCCAGTCTCTTGAGGGTTAGGTGCAAATTCTCTGACTGAACACAGACCCAGGAGTCCTTTGTTGTATATGTGTTGGAGGCCTCATCTCAGCTAGCACATGCTGCCTGGTTGATGATCCATTGTCTGAAGATCTCAGGGGTCCATGTTAATTGAGACTGCTGGTCCTCCTACAGGGTCCCCTCCTCCTCAGCTTCCTCCAGCTTTTCCCTAATTCAACCAGAGGGGATAGGAACACATATCTGCATCTGACTCTTTCAGCTGCTTGTTGGTCTCTGGTACATTCTAGAGGGTCCTCCCAATGTCCTTCCTTTCCATTCTTTCTGCTGGCCCTCAAGACTTCAGTTCTTTTCCCCCACCCAATACCAGATCATGTTCCCTTCTCCCTCCATCCCTATCCCCTATCTGTCCCCTGTCCCTGCCCCCTTGAGGTTGCTTTCTTCTTCCTCCCAAGTGGAACTGAGGCGTCCTTACTTGATTTGCATTTTTCTGATCACTAGGACTTTGAACATTTCTTGAGATGCTTCTCAGTCATTCGCAATTCCTCTATTGTGAATTATCAGTTTAGTTCTATACCCCATTTTTTGATTGAGTTGTTTGGTTCTTTTTATTAGATATATTTCTTTATTTACATTTCAAATGTGATTCCCTTTCCCAGTTTCCTGTCCATAATCCCCCCATTCCCTCCTCCTCCCCCAAACAAATGTTGGGTTTTTGATGGTAAGCTTCTTGAGTTCTTAATATAGTTTAAATATTAGCCCTCTATCAAATGTGGGGTTAGTGAAAAAAATTTACAAAATTTGTAGGATGCTGATTTGTCTTACTGACTATGTCTTTTGCCTTACAGAAGCTTTAGTTTCATGAGGTCCCATCTATCATTTCGTGGTCTTAGAGTCTGAGTCATTGGAGTTCTGTTTAGGAAATTTCTGCCTGTGCTAATGAGTTCAAGGTTCTTTCCCACTTTCTCTTCTATTACATTGAGTGTATCTGGTTTTATGTTGAAGTCCTTGATCCACTTGTACTTGAGCTTTGTTCATGGTAACAAATATGGGTCTACTTTCAGTTTTCTACATACAGACAGCCAGTTAGACCAGCACAATTTATTGAATATGTTTTCTTTTTTCCATTGTATATTTTTGGTTTCCTTGTCAAAGATCAAGTGTGCTTAAGTGTGTGGTTTTATTTCTGGGTCTTTAGTACTATTCCATTGATCAACCTGTGTGTCTCTGTACCAATACCATGTAGTTTTTATCATTATTGCTCTGTAGTGGAGCTTGAAGTCAGGGATGATGGTTCCCCCAGCCATTCTTTTATTGCTAAGAATTGTTTTCACTATTCTGGGTTTTTTGCCTTTCCAGATGAATTTGAGAATTGCTCTTTCCATGTCTTTGAAGAATTATGTTGGGATTTTGATATGGATTTTATGGTATATTCAGCATTAAATATACCATCAGAAGATTTTTACAAATTGAAATACTTTGAGATTGAATTTTATCTCAATCAGAATAGCTAAGATCAAAAACGGGGAAAAGTTACAATAAATGCTGGCTTGCAGGTAGAGAAAGAACACTTATTAATTCTTGATAAAAGTGCAAACTGATTTAGCCACCATAGACATCAGTGTGGAGATTCCTCGAAAATGCAGAAATAGGCTTACCACACATTCCAGTTATACTACTCTTGAATATATGCCTCAAGGACTCTATGTCGTACTATGAAGACTCCTGTTCATCCATGTTCTTTGCTGCTCTATTCACTATTGCCAGGAAATGGAAATATCCCAGACATCCATCAACTGACGAACAAATGATTAAGTGTAGCATTATTTATGCAATGGAAACAGTTAACTGGATGGACCTGGAAATAATCCTCCTGAGAGAATAAACCCAGACTCAGAAGACAAACATATGTTTTCAGTCATTTGGAATTTATAATTTCATTCCTTCAAGAGTTGTGTTGCTCCTTAGTTGCTAAATTCATATGTATGCAGTAAAAAGGGCACTAAGCTTTGGAGTAAACAAATAAGAAAATCAGAGTTATTCCATTTCTATAATTAATTGCTCATAGGCAACTTACTTTGCCTTAATTAACTTGTTTCTGCATATATAAGAAAAATCTGTAAGATATAATAAGCTCATACATTCACTGAATAAAAATTAAAGTAATAAATGCTAAATGGTGACAAAGTGCTAGAAATATTGAGCTGTTATGGTTTATCTAGTTTATCTCCATATTCTCAAAAGCACAGCACTACATGCTTTTGTAATAAATATCTTTCTAATAATTGGTACTAAAACTGCTAAGTAAGCCACAGTGTTCACATACAACAGCATGTAAACTAACTCAGTCAAACAGCCAGATGCTTTGAACAATGGTTTGTTTCAGTTACCATTTGCTGTTTGAATGTATGAATTCACTGATTAGTCAGTAGGATAGGTCTAGTAACAATGAAGCTCCTGATTTTATTAAAATATATTAATGAGAAATATATTAAAATATATTAAAGAGAAAACTGAGGCTATTCAAAAACATTAACACTTTTTTCATGATCTGGCGATGTGTGTCTTGCCTGTATGAAGCCTTGAGTTTGATCCCAGAACCACATAAACCACTCTATATGCCTGTAATCCAAATACTTGAGAATTGATACAGGAAGATCCGAAGTTCAAGGTCATCTCCTCAGCTGCACACAAATTCAAATGACCAGCATAGGCTACATGAAACCTTACCTCAAAAAAAAAAAAAACCCTCTTCTTTATGGGAACATTTTTTAACATCCTGATTAAGAGAAATATGAACCCAAGAAATAAAAACATAAAAATAAAAAAAAAACCTCTTCTTTATGGGAACATTTTTTAACATCCTGATTAAGAGAAATATGAACCCAAGAAATAAAAACATAAAAATAAACAAAAACCTTCTTCTTTATGGGAACATTTTTTAACATCCTGATTAAGAGAAATATGAACCCAAGAAATAAAAACACAAAAATAAAGATCTCTTTGTTTCATCCAAATAAAGATGGGCAGGAAATTTCAGTAAAATAAAAGTGCATTTGTTTTTACCCTACATATATAAATATCCTCATAACATTATAATTTGGAGAGAAACATTGTGATAACTCACCATTCATTCATGAACTGAACTTTGGAGTTTTATTGTTCAGGCAAAGCAGACTCTGACACTGAAACTGGGCTCTATCTACATGGTCCCAGCAGTTACCATATGTAAACTGGGGTGTTCTTTCTCAAGATTCTTGACTGTTCTACAAGTCTTAGTTTCCAGTAGGGCTTAGCTTAAATAGTAGTCTCAGAAAGTTCTTCCCATGACCAGTGTGTTATTGAGCTCTTCATCACCATTACAAAAGCTGAGGTAAATCAACTTACAATGTCCGCTTTGGCTCCAAGGTTTGAAGGGCCAATAATCAATTGATCCTGTTGCTTTGGTCCACTGCTAATGCCACACATCATGGAGAGTATATAAAAGACTCACTAAAATATCTCACCTCATGGCCAACAAATAAAAAAGGAAAAGGGAGAGCTAGGTTCATGGTCCCACAATCCTCTTCAAGAGGTATTACCCTAGTAACATGACACCTCCCACGTGGCCCCTTAATGTTGCTAGTGTATCACAATGACATCATGCTGCCAGTCAGGCCTTTAACTCATGGAGCTTCCAAGGATACCTAGATCCATATGATAAAACCTGGAAATCTCAAGAATTCTCCAGTGCTTTCTCTCTCGGGGCAATGTTTTCTTTATAACCTTAACAACATACTTCTACAGAATGTAAACTGAGATTACTGACAGAGAGAACAGTCTAGAAGCTCAGTGAAAGTTCTTTCTATATCATGATGAGGGGCTACAACTAAAAACCCATCCTAGCACCTCAAGTAAGATCCATCCTTTTGTTTGTTAGTATTATGCTAGGAATGACCCTGGAGGACTGAAAATCATTTATACAATATGTAGAGTCTTTACTCATATCCAAGACAATTGCTACAACTTCCTGTTGCCCTTACAAGCTCAGTAGCCTCCTTCATCCTTCTGTCTAGACTGGAAACAATCAATATCATTTCTGTCTCTATGAACTTATATAGCCTGATGCTACGTGTAAATTGAGACAAATATTATAATAAGGCAACATCTTCTGTCAAGTTTTTGCATTTAACATAATGCTTTAGGAGTTTATCCAGATTATGCCAATGTATGAGTACTTCATTTCAAGATGAAACAAAATTCCATTACATATATCTACTACAAAGTATGTATTCACCAATCCATGGACCTCTGTGCTGTTTCCACTTTTGGGATCTTGTGAGTAGTTGCATTCATGTCTTTAAGTAGTATGTTAAAGGTATACACTGTAATATTTCTAGGTTAAATATAATTACCTAGCTTTTGCTTAGAAACAACTCGGTTAAATAAGAATGCAGGCTGGGGTGGTGGCACATGCTTTTAAATCTCAGTGCAAGGACAGCAGAAGCAGAAGAAGCCCTGAGTTCAATACCATTTGGTTCTAGATAGTGAGTTCCAGACCTACATGATGAAACTTGTCTCAAAAAATTGAAATAAAAAGTGAGCATGTAGATCTCTTCTGTATTTTCTTTCCCTCTACTTCTATATTTTTCATAATTAAGAGGGTTTTTCAAATATTTTAAAGAAAAATATACAGACTTAGATTGTTTTGCTTTAATAAGACTAGCAGTATACATTTATCTGTATATAATACTATATTCATAATTCTCCCTAATCCAATTCCTCCAAAAGAAATCACTTCTACAGAATGTAAACTGAGATTACTGACAGAGAGAACAGTCTAGAAGCTCAGTGAAAGTTCTTTCTATATCATGATGAGGGGCTACAACTAAAAACCCATCCTAGCACTTCAAGTAATTGCTGGACTGGGCATATCCTCTCCCACTGAGGCCAGACAAGGCAGCCCAGTTAGGATCCACAGGCAGGCAACAGATTCAGGGACGGCACCGCTCCAGTTTCAGGGGGACCTGCTTAAAGACCAAGCTGCACAACTGCTCCATATGTGCAGAGGGCATAGGTCCAGCCAATGTGTGCTCTTTGATTGGTGGTTCAGTCTCTGGGATCCCCTAAGGATTTGTTGACTCCTTTAGGCTTCCTGCAGAGTTCCTAGTCCATCTGGGTCCCTCAACCCTTTCCCCAATTCTTCCACAAGACTTTCTGAACTCTGTCTAATGTTCAGCTGCGGGTCTCTGTATCTGTTTCAGTCAGCTGCTGGATGGAGTTTCAGAAGACTGTCATGCTAGGTTCCTGTCTGCAAGCATAACAGAGTATCAGCAATCGTGCCAGGGATTGATTTTTTCCCATGAGATTGGTCTTACATTGGACTGATCATTTGGTTGGCCATTCTCTCAGCCTCTGCTCCATCTTGTCCCTGCACTTCTCACAGGCAGGACAAATTTTGGGTCAAAGATTTTATGGGAGGGTTAGTGTCCTATCCCTCCACTGGGAGTCCTGCCTGGCTACAGGAGGTGGTCACTTCAGGTTCCATATCCCCCACTGCTAGGAGTCTCCACAAGAGTCACTCTAGTAGACTCCCTGGAGCCTCCTCTCTCCCAGGTCTCTGGCATGCCCCTCACCCCCCACATTTCCATTCACTCCCCTGGCCCTCTCTCCCTCACTTGATCCTGTCCCATCCCTGCTGCTCCCCTTCCAGTCTCACCAAGTTCCCTCCCTCCATCAAAGAGTTGTTTCCCTACTCCTTGAGAAGTCCTTATTCATCAGACTGGCTGAAGGCCTATTGCACCCTTGAAGAGTTCCACATAAATTTCAAAGTGAAAGAGGATCAAATTATAAGTATTACAAATTAAGAAAAGGCTCTTTCTTACTGTTAGCAAGGTATAATGAGGAATCTTAGCTATCATTGATATTTACTAGAACTTTTGTGGTAGAAAAAGACATAGTAGCTCATGCCTGTGAACTCAACACTTAAAAGATAAGGTAAGAAGATCATGACACCCGCGGATCCCGGCCCGCAGCAGCTCTCTGCTCCCAGACCCCGTGGGAGAGAGACCCGACCGCCTGGTCAGGTGGGCACTCCTGAGGCTGCAGAGCAGAAGAGACCACCAACACTGCCCAGCCCTGCCCACATCCCTGGCCCAAGAGGAAACTGTATAAGGCCTCTGGGTTCCCGTGGAGGAGGGCCCAGGAGCTGCAGGACCGCTGCCTCTGAGACACCGCCGGAACCTGAAGGAAACAGACCGGATAAACAGTTCTCTGCACCCAAATCCCGTGGGAGGGAGAGCTAAACCCTCAGAGAGGCAGACACGCCTGGGAAACCAGAAGAGACTGCACTCTGCATACACATCTCGGACGCCAGAGGAAAACACCAAACGCCATCTGGAACCCTGGTGCACTGAAGCTCCCGGAAGGGGCGGCACAGGTCTTCCTGGTTGCTGCCGCTGCAGAGAGCCCGTGGGGAGCACCCCGCGAGCAAACTTGAGCCTCGGGACCACAGGTAAGACGAACTTTTCTGCTGCAAGTGACCTGTCTGGTGAACTCAAGACACAGGCCCACAGGAACAACTGAAGACCTGTAGAGAGGGAAAACTACACGCCCGAAAGCAGAACACTCTGTCGCCATAACAGGCTGAAAGAAAACAGGAAAACAGGTCTACAGCACTCCTGACACACAGGCTTATAGGGCAGTCTAGCCACTGTCAGAAATAGCAGAACAAAGTAACACTAGAGATAATCTGATGGCAAGAGGCAAGCGCAGGAACCCAAGCAACAGAAACCAAGACTACATGGCACCATCGGAGCCCAATTCTCCCATCAAAACAAACATGGAATATCCAAACACACCAGAAAAGCAAGATCTAGTTTCAAAATCATATTTGATCATGATGCTGGAGGACTTCAAGAAAGACGTGAAGAACTCCCTTAGAGAACAAGTAGAAGCCTAAAGAGAGGAATCACAAAAATGCCTGAAAGAATTCCAGGAAAACATAAATAAACAAGTAGAAACCCATAGAGAGGAGACACAAAAATCCCTGAAAGAATTCCAGGAAATCATAAATAAACAAGTAGAAGCCCATAGAGAAGAGTCACAAAAATCCCTGAAAGAATTCCAGGAAAACACAATCAAACAGTTGAAGGAATCAAAAATGGAAATAGAAGCAATCAAGAAAGGACACATGGAAAGAACCCTGGATATAGAAAACCAAAAGAAGAGACAAGGAGCTGTAGATACAAGCTTCACCAACAGAATACAGGAGATGGAAGAGAGAATCTCAGGAGCAGAAGATTCCATAGAAATCATTGACTCAACTGTCAAAGATAATGTAAAGCGGAAAAAGCTACTGGTCCAAAACATACAGGAAATCCAGGACTCAATGAGAAGATCAAACCTAAGGATAATAGGTATAGAAGAGAGTGAAGACTCCCAGCTCAAAGGACCAGTAAATATCTTCAACAAAATCATAGAAGAAAACTTCCCTAACATAAAAAAAGAGATACCCATAGGCATACAAGAAGCCTACAGAACTCCATATAGATTGGACCAGAAAAGAAACACCTCCCGTCACATAATAGTCAAAACACCAAACGCACAAAATAAAGAAAGAATATTAAAAGCAGTAAGGGAAAAAGGTCAAGTAACGTATAAAGGCAGACCTATCAGAATCACACCAGACTTTTCACCAGAAACTATGAAGGCCAGAAGATCCTGGACAGATGTCATACAGACCCTAAGAGAACACAAATGCCAGCCCAGGTTACTGTATCCTGCAAAACTCTCAATTAACATAGATGGAGAAACCAAGATATTCCATGACAAAACCAAATTTACACAATATCTTTCTACAAATCCAGCACTACAAAGGATAATAAATGGTAAAGCCCAACATAAGGAGGCAAGCTATACCCTAGAAGAAGCAAGAAACTAATCATCTTGGCAACAAAACAAAGAGAAGAAAAGCACACAAACATAACCTCACATCCAAATATGAATATAACAGGAAGCAATAATCACTATTCCTTAATATCTCTCAACATCAATGGCCTCAACTCCCCAATAAAAAGACATAGATTAACAAACTGGATACGCAATGAGGACCCGGCATTCTGCTGCCTACAGGAAACACACCTCAGAGACAAAGACAGACACTACCTCAGAGTGAAAGGCTGGAAAACAACTTTCCAAGCAAATGGTCAGAAGAAGCAAGCTGGAGTCGCCATTCTAATATCAAATAAAATCAATTTTCAATTAAAAGTCATCAAAAAAGATAAGGAAGGACACTTCATATTCATCAAAGGAAAAATCCACCAAGATGAACTCTCAATCCTCATCTTCGGTTGGTTTATATACAAGTGTGCAATTTCTAGGCTTGAAAGTAAAATGATGCTATCTGGTGCTGGATAGAGGAGTCTTATTTTTTATTATGGCAGCTTGCTATTTTTGTAACATGGTGATTTGGTTGAACACAATAAAGTACAGTAGTAACTGATCTCCCCTTCTTCCTGGATGAGTGAGGAGATGATTAAATGTTGATGTCAGCATCCTTGAGCATATTCAGATGAGCTTCTGCTTCTGTTGAAAAGGATGCTGTGTTTGATTGTGGTCCGAAGCTTTGAAGCACTACTTGGCATCTCCTTCCTTGGAGGTCTCACTGTTTAAACATAACAGATTTGATAGCTTGTTGGTAAGGTGAGGTCCAGCTTGTCTCCACTAGGTCATCTTCATGTGAATCCGGTGGTTATACGGTTTTGTTCTAGGGATATTTCATTTTTTTAATAACGGTTTTAGCTGACATTCATGGAGAGAATGAATCCTTAGAACTGTGCCACTAGTGAAAGGAAATCCTGTCTAGAGTATGTTTCTTTACAAAGCTGTGTCACACCATCCTTTGGGCCCTCTGCTGGAAAAGTAGAATCAAGTCTCAAATAATGCCTTTTAAATTGTATCCTCTAGTATTATAGATGTAGGACAGTACTGTATCATACCTCTGTGGATGTAAAATAGCTTGTACCTGCTTTATGATACGTAGTAGTGACCGTGCTTTATCAGAGCTGTTTTTAATGATGTTGCTCAGAATGTCTTCTTTCCAGATGATGATTGAGAAGCTAATTTAAAAAAAAAATGGTGCCAGGTACCACAAGAGTAACAGAACTGTGCTGTTTTCTCGGGTTTTGTTTTTTTACTTTTTTTTTTTTTAATGGAGTGTGCTGGATGTCTCTACAGTTTTGTTCAGATGACTGCAGAACCTGGAAAAGCTGTTGCTGCTGTTGATGCATAACACACTGCTATTATTGGTCTTTTTATATAAATATATATATATATATATATATATATATATATATACAGATATATAATTTGAATTTTTTGAAACTTTAGCTGTGCTGTCAACTTTGGAAAAAAGTATCCCCGTTTACTGTGTTGAGTTGGCACTGTACAGAAATTAACAGCCATATTGGTCTAGAAATGTTGAACTTAAGTTTTTTCCATTTGTACAGGGGTAACACACTGTATTAAAAATGTAAGGTCTTATCAAAAAAAAACAATGAAATTAAAAATGGAGGATATGACTACTTCTAAAATATGCAGGAGGTTTTGATCGTACATATAAGTGAGAAAGCAGGCAGAGAGAAGAGTCTAGGCTGAATACGGCCAGCTGACTAAACTTAACAAGGGGGAAAGGGGGCTTGGGGGGCCATAACAGAGGGGCCACAATTTAGAGGAAGCCCCAGGCTAAGAGGCCAAAAAAGGTGTAGACAAAATGGCTGAGTTATATGGACATTAAGCTGGGAGAAGGGAGGCTGAGGCCCAGACCTCAGAGAGAGAAGTTGAAAGTAGGGGCAGGTGAGAAGTGCTGGAGGGAGTCATAGTTGCTAAGCAATGCTGGGAGAGAGGGCCAGCATCTATTTTGATATGTTACCTCAGCTAGCCTTCTGTCCTCAGTTTCTGAGACCTAACAACTTCTAATTTGAACTTGTAAGTGAGCACAACAAACTCACCAAACAGTACCACTCCACACATAAGGGGGTCAAAAAGTTTATTTCGAGACAAGGCACAGACTCTGTGCCTGGTACAATGAGGCCAGGCCAGTTTATGGGCAGCAGAAGGAACAGTAAAACCACTGTAGATCTCTCCCGAGAGACACAGCCAGAATACAGCAAATACAGAGGCGAATGCAGCAGCAAACCACTGAACTGAGAATAGGACCCCCGTTGAAGGAATCAGAGAAAGAACTGGAGGAGCTTGAAGGGGCTCAAGAACCCATATGAACAACAATGCCAAGCAACCAGAGCTTCCAGGGACTAAGCCACTACCTAAAGACTATACATGGACTAACCCTGGACTCTGACCTCATAGAAAGCAATGAATAGCCTAGTAAGAGCACCAGTGGAAGGGGAAGCCCTTGGTCCTGCTAAGACTGAACCCCCAGTGAACGTGATTGTTGGGGGGAGGGCAGCAATGGGGGGAGGATGGGGAGGGGAACACCCATAAAGAAGGGGAGGAGGAGGGATTAGGGGAATGTTTGCCCGGAAACCGGGAAAGGGAATAACACTCGAAATGTAAATAAGAAATACTTAAGTTAATAAAGATAAAAAAAAAGGTTAAAAAAAAAAGAAACTAATCGTCTTGGCAACAAAACAAAGAGAAGAAAAGCACACAAACATAACCTCACATCCAAATATGAATACGACAGGAAGCAATAATCACTATTCCTTAATATCTCTCAACATCAATGGCCTCAACTCCCCAATAAAGAGACATAGATTAACAAACTGGATACGCAACGAGGACCCTGCATTCTGCTGCCTACAGGAAACACACCTCAGAGACAAAGACAGACACTACCTCAGAGTGAAAGGCTGGAAAACAACTTTCCAAGCAAATGGTCAGAAGAAGCAAGCTGGAGTTGCCATTCTAATATCAGATAAAATCAATTTTCAAGTAAAAGTCATCAAAAAAGATAAGGAAGGACACTTCATTTTCATCAAAGGAAAAATCAACCAAGATGAACTCTCAATCCTAAATATCTATGCCCCAAATACAACGGCACCTACATACGTAAAAGAAACCTTACTAAAGCTCAAAACACACATTGCACCTCATACAATAATAGTGGGAGATTTCAACACCCCACTCTCATCAATGGACAGATCATGGAAACAGAAATTAAACAGAGACATAGACAGACAAAGAGAAGTCATGAGCCAAATGGACTTAACAAATATTATAGAACATTCTATCCTAAAGCAAAAGGATATACCTTCTTCTCAGCTCCTCATGGTACTTTCTCCAAAATTGACCATATAGTTGGTCAAAAAACGGGCCTCAACAGGTACAGAAAGATAGAAATAATCCCATGCGTACTATCGGACCACCACGGCCTAAAACTGGTCTTCAATAACAATAAGGGAAGAATGCCCACATATACGTGGAAATTGAACAATGCTCTACTCAATGATAACCTGGTCAAGGAAGAAATAAAGAAAGAAATTAAAGACTTTTTAGAATTTAATGAAAATGAAGATACAACATACCCAAACTTATGGGACACAATGAAAGCTGTGCTAAGAGGAAAATTCATAGCGCTGAGTGCCTGCAGAAAGAAACAGGAAAGAGCATATGTCAGCAGCTTGACAGCACACCTAAAAGCTCTAGAACAAAAAGAAGCAAATACACCCAGGAGGAGTAGAAGGCAGGAAATAATCAAACTCAGAGCTGAAATCAACCAAGTAGAAAAAAAAAGGACCAAAGAAAGAATCAACAGAACCAAAAGTTGGTTCTTTGAGAAAATCAACAAGATAGATAAACCCTTAGCCAGACTAACGAGAGGACCCAGAGAGTGTGTCCAAATTAACAAAATCAGAAATGAAAAGGGAGACATAACTACAGATTCAGAGGAAATTCAAAAAATCATCAGATCTTACTATAAAAGCCTATATTCAACAAAACTTGAAAATCTTCAGGAAATGGACAATTTCCTAGACAGATACCAGGTACCGAAGTTAAATCAGGAACAGATAAACCAGTTAAACAACCCCATAACTCCTAAGGAAATAGAAGCAGTCATTAAAGGTCTCCCAACCAAAAAGAGCCCAGGTCCAGACGGGTTTAGTGCAGAATTCTATCATATCTTCATAGAAGACCTCATACCAATATTATCCAAACTATTCCACAAAATTGAAACAGATGGAGCACTACCGAATTCCTTCTATGAAGCCACAATTACTCTTATACCTAAACCACACAAAGACCCAACAAAGAAAGAGAACTTCAGACCAATTTCCCTTATGAATATTGACGCAAAAATACTCAATAAAATTCTGGCAAACCGAATCCAAGAGCACATCAAAACAATCATCCACCATGATCAAGTAGGCTTCATCCCAGGCATGCAGGGATGGTTTAACGTACGGAAAACCATTAACGTGATCCATTATATAAACAAACTGAAAGAACAATACCACATGATCATTTCATTAGATGCTGAGAAAGCATTTGACAAAATTCAACACCCCTTCATGATAAAAGTCCTGGAAAGAATAGGAATTCAAGGCCCATACCTAAACATAGTAAAAGCCATATACAGCAAACCAGTTGCTAACATTAAACTAAATGGAGAGAAACTTGAAGCAATCCCACTAAAATCAGGGACTAGACAAGGCTGCCCACTCTCTCCCTACTTATTCAATATAGTTCTTGAAGTTCTAGCCAGAGCAATCAGACAACAAAAGGAGATCAAGGGGATACAGATCGGAAAAGAAGAAGTCAAAATATCACTATTTGCAGATGATATGATAGTATATTTAAGTGATCCCAAAAGTTCCACCAGAGAACTACTAAAGCTGATAAACAACTTCAGCAAAGTGGCTGGGTATAAAATTAACTCAAATAAATCAGTTGCCTTCCTCTACACAAAAGAGAAACAAGCCGAGAAAGAAATTAGGGAAACGACACCCTTCATAATAGACCCAAATAATATAAAGTACCTCGGTGTGACTTTAACCAAGCAAGTAAAAGATCTGTACAATAAGAACTTCAAGACACTGAAGAAAGAAATTGAAGAAGACCTTAGAAGATGGAAAGATCTCCCATGCTCATGGATTGGCAGGATCAATATAGTAAAAATGGCCATTTTACCAAAAGCAATCTACAGATTCAATGCAATCCCCATCAAAATACCAATCCAATTCTTCAAAGAGTTAGACAGAACAATTTGCAAATTCATCTGGAATAACAAAAAACCCAGGATAGCTAAAACTATCCTCAACAATAAAAGGACTTCAGGGGGAATCACTATCCCTGAACTCAAGCAGTATTACAGAGCAATAGTGATAAAAACTGCATGGTATTGGTACAGAGACAGACAGATAGACAAATGGAATAGAATTGAAGACCCAGAAATGAACCCACACACCTATGGTCACTTGATTTTTGACAAAGGAGCCAAAACCATCCAATGGAAAAAGGATAGCATTTTCAGCAAATGGTGCTGGTTCAACTGGAGGTCAATATGTAGAAGAATGCAGATCGATCCATGCTTATCACCCTGTACAAAGCTTAAGTCCAAGTGGATCAAGGACCTCCACATCAAACCAGACACACTCAAACTAATAGAAGAAAAACTAGGGAAGCATCTGGAACACATGGGCACTGGAAAAAATTTCCTGAACAAAACACCAATGGCTTATGCTCTAAGATCAAGAATCGACAAATGGGATCTCATAAAACTGCAAAGCTTCTGTAAGGCAAAGGACACTGTGGTTAGGACAAAACGGCAACCAACAGATTGGGAAAAGATCTTTACCAATCCTACAACAGATAGAGGCCTTATATCCAAAATATACAAAGAACTCAAGAAGTTAGACCGCAGGGAGACAAATAACCCTATTAAAAATGGGGTTCAGAGCTAAACAAAGAATTCACAGCTGAGGAATGCCGAATGGCTGAGAAACACCTAAAGAAATGTTCAACATCTTTAGTCATAAGGGAAATGCAAATCAAAACAACCCTGAGATTTCACCTCACACCAGTGAGAATGGCTAAGATCAAAAACTCAGGTGACAGCAGATGCTGGCGAGGATGCGGAGAAAGAGGAACACTCCTCCATAGTTGGTGGGATTGCAGACTGGTACAACCATTCTGGAAATCAGTCTGGAGGTTCCTCAGAAAAGTGGACATTGAACTGCCTGAGGATCCAGCTATACCTCTTTTGGGCATATACCCAAAAGATGCCCCAACATATAAAAAAGACACGTGCTCCACTATGTTCATCGCAGCCTTATTTATAATAGCCAGAAGCTGGAAAGAACCCAGATGCCCTTCAACAGAGGAATGGATACAGAAAATGTGGTACATCTACACAATGGAATACTACTCAGCTATCAAAAACAACGGCTTTATGAAATTCGTAGGCAAATGGTTGGAACTGGAAAATATCATTCTGAGTGAGCTAACCCAATCACAGAAAGACATACATGGTATGCATTCATTGATAAGTAGCTATTAGCCCAAATGCTTGAATTACCCTAGATGCCTAGAACAAATGAAACTCAAGACGGATGATCAAAATGTGAATGTTTCACCCCTTCTTTAAAAGGGGAACAAGAATACCCTTGGCAGGGAAGAGAGAGGCAAAGATTAAAACAGAGACTGAAGTAACACCCATTCTGAGCCTGCCCCACATATGGCCCATACATATACAGCCACCCAATTAGACAAGATGGATGAAGCAAAGAAGTGCAGAACGACAGGAGCCGGATGTAGATCGCTCCTGAGAGACACAGCCAGAATATAGCAAATACAGAGGCGAATGCCAGCAGCAAACCACTGAACTGAGAATAGAACCCCCGTTGAAGAAATCAGAGAAAGAACTGGAAGAGCTTGAAGGGGCTCGAGACCGCATATGTACAACAATGCCAAGCAACCAGAGCTTCCAGGGACTAAGCCACTACCTAAAGACTATACATGGACTGACCCTGGACTCTGACCTCATAGGTAGCAATCTTAGTAAGAGCACCAGTGGAAGGGGAAGCCCTTGGTCCTGCTAAGACTGAACCCCCAGTGAACTAGACTGTTGGGGGGAGGGCGGCAATGGGGGGAGGGTTGGGAGGGGAATACCCATAAGGAAGGGGAGGGGGAGGGGGGAGGGGTAATTTTTGCCCGGAAACCGGGAAAGGGAATAACACTCGAAATGTATATAAGAAATACTCAAGTTAATAATAAAAAAAAAAAAAAAGAAGAAGATCACCATAAGTTCTAGACTAGCTTGGACTATAGCATACGGCCTTGTGCCAAAACAAACAGAAACAGATTTTCTTGAGTACAGTGTTTTGTCTCAAAAACATACATGACATTACTTAGTTAAAGGCAACATACGGAACAATAATACGGAACAAGTTGGCTTGGCTTAACTGAACAAAAATGGTCCACTAAACTATAGTATTTACAAACATAAATTTCCATTTGATCACATGGGGATCCTATTAAACAACAAATTTTGATTCCAGATTCCATTGTGCCTGGTATCAGCCAACTTGAAACTCTGTTTTCTTCTTTTTTTGTTTTTTTGTTTTACATTTTAATTGTGGTTTGTTTGTTTGTGTGTTCATTGACAGGATCTCACTATTTGGTCCTGACCTCTACAGAACTGAGTATGTAGACCAGGATAGCCTCAAATTTACAGAATTCCACTTTGCCTTTGTTTCTTGACTGTTGGGATTAAAGTGTGTGCCACCAAACATGGCTGTAGATCCTATATTCCTAACAAGCTCCTGGGTAAAGCCCATCCAAATGGCTTACTACCACACATGTAGTGTTAAGCCTCCATAGCCATCATTCTCATAATGCAGTTCATAATTCAGCAGCAGCAGGGAAGATAATAAAATGTAAATTTTCAAATTATTGAATCAAAATGCAAGGTGTTTTGACTCAACAATCAAAACCACAAAAACAAAAATCAGAACCACAAAACACAAAGAGTTTTAACAGACCCTTCCCATTGGTCAATCCCTTGCATGTTAGCGAATGACCCTACTATAGAGCTATATGGTCCTCAAACATAGGTGACCTTTGAAATCACCTTGGGCACTTCACAAAATAATACTGATTTCTGTGCTCATCCCTGTAAATTATGAGATAGTTGGCATATAGAAAACTTAAGACTAAGGAGTTGCCAAATCTGTCCAGGAGTTCCTAATATGCACCAATACCTGGGAACCACTGCCCTAAAATGGCTTGACACAAACAGGAATTTGGCTGTCATTCCTTTATCCCAGGTGCCTAGAAAAATTCCTGATACTATTGATATCCCATAAATATTTATTAAGTGACCACATAAATAAAAAGAAGAAAAAAACCCAACCTCTAAGTGACTGTACAAACAGTTTTCCTGGCAATATACCATAGCTGTCATCATTCTGCCCAATGGGAAATTGGTTTTTAGCACAGAATACAACGTAAATGTGAACTGTCTCACCAAAATATATTTGAAATACACCTCATCTTCAAAGCAGCATTGTGAAACTAGGCAAGTCAACACAAAGCTTGCATACTAAAAAGGAAACCAGAGAAACAAAACTAAAGTTTAGCTCTTAAATATAAGAACTAAGGTATAAAGATGGCTGCTGTCTTGGAGGAGAACATTTGACAGAAGGACATGATTATACACCAGTATAAA
This sequence comes from Rattus norvegicus, assembly GCF_021556685.1. Classification (NCBI taxonomy): domain Eukaryota; kingdom Metazoa; phylum Chordata; class Mammalia; order Rodentia; family Muridae; genus Rattus; species Rattus norvegicus. Next base: position 83,740,589 of record NC_141539.1, on the reverse strand, counting down.
ACAGAAAGCACAGTTATGCATCCTAGAAACTAAAAAATTATTTGAAAATTTGACTCTAAAATAGCACATTATATATCCCCAGTAGTTATAAGAAAGCATACATGAGTTTTATAGGAAAGATTACATTTTACTTAATCTCAAAACAGAACATTACAGCAACATTAACTTTTTATCACACCCCCCCCCAAAAAAACCCTACCTCTACATTTTTAATGGACTATAATAAACATAAAGTGAAGAAGACAGGGGTATGCCAACTTTAGGAGACAGACATTTGTTGTTGTCACACTTGCCTGCAGTAACACATCCTGCTGCAAGTCTTCAGGAAACTGCAGAATGTAGGGCACTGAATTTAAAGTGCTCCCTCCTAAATCAGGTCCTCAAGATTCGTCCAACTGAAGATTTCAGTCAACCAGGGGTTAACTTTTAAGCTGACTCCATTCTCCCATAATACTTACAAAACTAAACCATCCCAAACATAGGAGAATCAGCAGTTGAGGCAATAGGGAGTTAATCCCAAAGAAAGAAGTGCACTGAGAAGAGAAATGGGAAACATGGACTCATTTTCTTGAAATAGATGTTGAAATGGGGCATTGTGCATAAGCCCACTTTCATGTCTTAAGATGAAGATACAAAATGTGAATAAATAAACCAGTAGGATAAAATGCTAAGACACTATTCCAGAATCTCTCAAGTTTCTCATTAAGGCCTTTATTTTAGTGACCTGTAATTGAAAGTAATGGACATAGTTGAAAGACCCCGGGGCAGATGGGAAGTGGCAGTGTTTCCTATCACAATATTGTTTCTGTAACTTCAACATAATATAGTCTGAAAGTTACAAAAGACTGTTAAAGGGGGAATTAAATAGAACTAATTTGGATGCTGCAATATGGGCCATTGCAAACATGAAGAAACACCAAATATGGATCATATTTTATTTAAGACCTAATATTTAGGAAAAGCCTAAATCAAATGTAATAAATTATTTTAAGGCTTTTCACAACTGGCAAACTCACTGAAAGTATGAAGGGGCATTTGTTATTTCTCTCCACTTATTGTTTATCTTTTGAATTCAATTTTTATATTTTGGTCTTTGTAAATTAAAAAAGAAAGTCAAAATATAAAGATTTTAAACTCCCATATGTATCAAAAATCTATCATCTGTAATTATATTTAATTTAAAAGTATATTACATTAAAATATTTAAATCTATCATATTAAAGAAGGTAATATACAAATTCAATGAAATTCAAATCCAGATATTGTTGTGGATAGGAAGGCCAGATACGGACACTTTCCCAATGATCAATTATATTTTGTGCCCACATATCTAAAAATTATTAAGGAAGAATAGAATGGATATCCAAGAGAAAGCATGTGGGCAAGGCCTGAGGTTTCACTATAGGAAAAAAATACATTCCGTTTAGTGTGACTGGAACTCCATGTACATTGGAATTGGATCCTGGCAGAAAACACTAGTCTGCAGGAAAGTGTCTACAGTTACTTGAGTAGGTCCAACTACTCACGATCTCAGTTGTAAAATAACTCAACCAAATATTTGAAACTTAAAGAGTGGAATTGTCACTTTCTTCTTAAACAAACAAATGAAAAATACACAAAGTCATGATGTGGTCTGCAAGTACATTTTATAGACTCAGGGAAGAACATCATAAAAGTATGCATACTCATCCTGGCTTGGGTCCCATTAGCACTGCCCTGCTCTCACCTTCAACCCCAACTCCCACACCCAAGAACAAATTGAACACAAAGACTGGACAAGTATTTGGCAACTTTGAACTCTGGAAACAATCAGAAACTTAAACTATCATGATGAAGAAGTTTTGGGCACACCAAACAATCAAAGCATGTCACTTACCGATCATTAAGTATATTCTTAATTCTCAGCTACAGACCACTGTGCACGCTCTGCCCAAATGAACAACCAATCAATCCTGTATGCTCGTCATAGCCACTCCATCTGTTCAACCCCTTTAGACTGGAATACTTCTGTTTTCCTGGACTACTTTTTCCTTTGTACCTTCCTGTGACTTTGCTTGCCTCTAAAAATCCAAGTGTCATATCCTATACAGTACTGAATGAGTTTCCACTTTACATATTTCTAGTGGTGAGAAAATGCAGTGATAAGCATCATCATACCAGATTTGGTAATGGTTGCTTGGGTGTGACATTCAAAATCACAAATAACAAAAAAATACAAAGATTAATTAAATTTGTACTTAAAACTTTTCTACCAAACACACTATCAACACCCAGATGCAGTCACACCTATCTGTAATCCCAGCTCTTCGGGGATTGAGGCAGGTAGAGAGCCATGAGTTTGAGACTGGCCTGAACTACTTATTGAGTTTCAGGACAACCTGGACTACAGAGTGAGACACTGTCCCAAAAACATAAAAGCAGAGAAAGAGGGAAGAGAGGAGGGAATCAAAGGAAAAGAAAAAAAAGGCAGACATTTTGTGGAAAGGTAAACTGCAAAATAGTGGAAAATATCTATAAACTATATATCTGATAAGGAATTAAAATGCAGACTGTATTTGAAGAATCATACAACTCAAGGGCAACAACATGGAATTCAACCAGTGGGTAACATACTTCAGTAGACAATTTTCCACAGAAATTACACTGATGAGCAATAGCATTTGGGAAAATGCCTGGCACTGCTAATGGTGGGAACAATGCAATCTAAACCCCATTAAGATGCTGCTTCTCAAACTATCTCACAAGCACTGGCTTGTGATGATGAGAAATGAGGCTCCGTGTATGAGGTAGGTGAGACTGAAATGGAATAGTCAATGCAGAAAACAGCTATTCAAGGAGTGAATAACAATTCCACTTGTAGCTAATGACTCCAGTGAACTAAAAGCAAGGACTCAAATCCGTGTTCGTCAATATGCAAAAAAGCAATCATTATTTACAATAGCTAAAGTGTGAGATCATCAAAATGTTTATGTATGTACGTATACTAAATGATCAGTCAGCCTTAAAAAGGAATGATCTTCTGATGCATACTACAATACTAATGAACCTCGTAGATAATATGTATGTGAGGTAACCCAGACACAAAAGGAAAATAGGACCCTACTTACATGAGGTGCCTAGAGCAATTCAATGTATAGAGACAGAAAGCAGATCGTGTTTACAGAAGCCATGGCCAGAACATCGAAAGCTACTATTTAGTGACTCCAAAACCTCAGGTTGGGATGGTGAGTATGTCCTGGAGAGGGCCAAATGGGATGGATTCACAGCATCAACTTACTTAGTGCTCATCAGCTAACTTGTACTTAGTGACATGAGCATTACAACCAATGTGCTGAGCGACAGTGAATGATTTGACCTATGAATTGAAAATAGTTCAGATGTGGGGATGAAGTTCAGCATAGAATACTTGCCTAACACACAAGAAGCCCTGGGCCCTACTCCTAATGGTTTATACACAAAGCATAATGGGACATGCTTATAATCCCAGCACTAAGGAAGTGACGACAAAGGATCTGAAGTTCAACCTCAGCTTCATGAAATCCTGTCCCAGAAACAAATCAAATTACGTATTTATGTGCTATTTTATTACGACAAAAATACAATTGTTACTGTTGTGCCTTAATAAACCCCATTATCTTCCTCTAGTATAGTTTTGATTTGTGCTTTACTATTTGTCTAGGACCAACAGAAATAATTTGATTTATGCATAGACTCTTAGGGGTTAGTGAATTCCACTTAGTCTCATACTCTCTGAATTTGTTACCTCCTTAAGTTTTTTCTCCAACTTTACATATCAGGCATTCAAGTGGTCACTTGCCCTGGTAAAATTATATTGATAAATGATAAGCGATACAAATTCTTAAAAGGGTGTATCATGATTTGGGAGTGAAATTACTATTAATCTAAAGATCAAAAGATTCAATTAAAGTGACAGTTCCTGGAGCTCCAAAGCCCTGACTCTGGATTTATATCTGCCAAGACTCAAACAGGCATTTTGAAAAATCAGTGAATAGAACAAAGAATTGAAATGAGGGAGAACGCAAGAGGAAAGATAAGTTGGTTATTTAGTCCTTAAGACATTTCCTAGAGATGAAGAAAAGACAGTCTACAGATGCTAAAGGACAAACAAGATGCTGACAGCGGTCCAGAGGACATAAAAGGCCAAGAGGTTGCACTGGCAACTTTGCAGAGAAAGGCTATCAGAAGGGAGATAAAACATTATTTGCTTCCGAAATGGTAATGGTGACCAGATCCCCAAAGGCATGTGAGCAGTGAAATGTCAGCAGTCAATTGCTCAAACAATCTTAAAAAAAGAAATTGCGGAGACCCAACCGCCTGGTCAGGTGGGCACTCCTGAGGCTGCAGAGCGGAAGAGACCACCAACTCTGCTCACCCCTGCCCACATCCCTGGCCCAAGAGGAAACTGTATAAGGCCTCTGGGCTCCCGTGGGGAAGGGCCCAGGAGCGGCAGGACCCCTGTGCCTGAGACACCACCGGAACCTGAAAGAAACAGACCGGATAAACAGTTCTCTGCACCCAAATCCCGTGGGAGGGAGAGCTAAACCTTCAGAGAGGCAGACAAGCCTGGGAAACCAGAAGTGATTGCTGCCTGCACACACATCTCGGACGCCATAGGAAAAAGCCAAAGACCATCTGGAACCCTGGTGCACTGAAGTTCCCGGAAGGGGCGGCACAGGTCTTCCTGGTTGCTGCCGCTGCAGAGAGCCCGTGGGCAGAACCCCACGAGCGAACCTGAGCCTCGGGACCACAGGTAAGACCAAATTTTCTGCTGCAAGAAAGCTGCCTGGTGAACTCAAGACACAGGCCCACAGGAACAGCTAAAGACCTGTAGAGAGGAAAAACTACACGCCAGAAAGCAGAACACTCTGTCCCCATAACTGACTGAAAGAGAGGAAAACAGGTCTACAGCACTCCTGACACACAGGCTTATAGGACAGTCTAGCCACTGTCAGAAATAGCAGAACAAAGTAACACTAGAGATAATCTGATGGCGAGAGGCAAGCGCAGGAACCCAAGCAACAGAAACCAAGACTACATGCCATCATCGGAGCCCAATTCTCCCACCAAAACAAACATGGAATATCCAAACACACCAGAAAAGCAAGATCTAGTTACAAAATCATATTTGATCATGATGCTGGAGGACTTCAAGAAAGACCTGAACACACTTAGGGAAGCACAGGAAAACATTAATAAACAAGTAAAAGCCTACAGAGAGGAATCGCAAAAATCCCTGAAAGAATTCCAGGAAAACACAATCAAACAGTTGAAGGAATTAAAAATGGAAATAGAAGCAATCAAGAAAGAACACATGGAAACAACCCTGGATATAGAAAACCAAAAGAAGAGACAAGGAGCTGTAGATACAAGCCTCACCAACAGAATTCAAGAGATGGAAGAGAGAATCTCAGGAGCAGAAGATTCCATAGAAATCATTGACTCAACTGTCAAAGATAATGTAAAGCGGAAAAAGCTACTGGTCCAAAACATACAGGAAATCCAGGACTCAATGAGAAGATCAAACCTAAGGATAATAGGTATAGAAGAGAGTGAAGACTCCCAGCTCAAAGGACCAATAAATATCTTCAACAAAATCATAGAAGAAAACTTCCCTAACCTAAAAAAAGAGATACCCATAGACATACAAGAAGCCTACAGAACTCCAAATAGATTGGACCAGAAAAGAAACACCTCCCGTCACATAATTGTCAAAACACCAAACGCACAAAATAAAGAAAGAATATTAAAAGCAGTAAGGGAAAAAGGTCAAGTAACATATAAAGGGAGACCTATCAGAATCACACCAGACTTCTCGCCAGAAACTATGAAGGCCAGAAGATCCTGGACTGATGTCATACAGACCCTAAGAGAACACAAATGCCAGCCCAGGTTACTGTATCCAGCAAAACTCTCAATTAACATTGATGGAGAAACCAAGATATTCCATGACAAAACCAAATTTACACAATATCTTTCTACAAATCCAGCACTACAAAGGATAATAAATGGTAAAGCCCAACATAAGGAGGCAAGCTATACCCTAGAAGAAGCAAGAAACTAATCGTCTTGGCAACAAAACAAAGAGAATGAAAGCACACAAACATAACCTCACATCCAAATATGAATATAAAGGGAAGCAATAATCACTATTCCTTAATATCTCTCAATATCAATGGCCTCAACTCCCCAATAAAAAGACATAGATTAACAAACTGGATACGTAATGAGGACCCTGCATTCTGCTGCCTACAGGAAACACACCTCAGAGACAAAGACAGACACTACCTCAGAGTGAAAGGCTGGAAAACAACTTTCCAAGCAAATGGTCAGAAGAAGCAAGCTGGAGTAGCGATTCTAATATCAAATAAAATCAATTTCCAACTAAAAGTCATCAAAAAAGATAAGGAAGGACACTTCATATTCATCAAAGGAAAAATCCACCAAGATGAACTCTCAATCCTAAATATCTATGCCCCAAATACAAGGGCACCTACATACGTAAAAGAAACCTTACTAAAGCTCAAAACACACATTGCACCTCACACAATAATAGTGGGAGACTTCAACACCCCACTCTCATCAATGGACAGATCATGGAAACAGAAATTAAACAGTGATGTCGACAGACTAAGAGAAGTCATGAGCCAAATGGACTTAACGGATATTTATAGAACATTCTATCCTAAAGCAAAAGGATATACCTTCTTCTCAGCTCCTCATGGTACTTTCTCCAAAATTGACCATATAATTGGTCAAAAAACGGGCCTCAACAGGTACAGAAAGATAGAGATAATCCCATGCATGCTATCGGACTACCACGGCCTAAAACTGGTCTTCAATAACAATAAGGGAAGAATGCCCACATATACGTGGAAATTGAACAATGCTCTACTCAATGATAACCTGGTCAAGGAAGAAATAAAGAAAGAAATTAAAAACTTTTTAGAATTTAATGAAAATGAAGATACAACATACCCAAACTTATGGGACACAATGAAAGCTGTGCTAAGAGGAAAACTCATAGCGCTGAGTGCCTGCAGAAAGAAACAGGAAAGAGCATATGTCAGCAGCTTGACAGCACACCTAAAAGCTCTAGAACAAAAAGAAGCAAATACACCCAGGAGGAGTAGAAGGCAGGAAATAATCAAACTCAGAGCTGAAATCAACCAAGTAGAAACAAAAAGGACCAAAGAAAAGAATCAACAGAACCAAAAGTTGGTTCTTTGAGAAAATCAACAAGATAGATAAACCCTTAGCCAGACTAACGAGAGGACACAGAGAGTGCGTCCAAATTAACAAAATTAGAAATGAAAAGGGAGACATAACTACAGATTCAGAGGAAATTCAAAAAATCATCAGATCTTACTATAAAAACCTATATTCAACAAAATTTGAAAATCTTCAGGAAATGGACAATTTCCTAGACAGATACCAGGTATCGAAGTTAAATCAGGAACAGATAAACCAGTTAAACAACCCCATAACTCCTAAGGAAATAGAAGCAGTCATTAAAGGTCTTCCAACCAAAAAGAGCCCAGGTCCAGACGGGTTTAGTGCAGAATTCTATCAAACCTTCATAGAAGACCTCATACCAATATTATCCAAACTATTCCACAAAATTGAAACAGATGGAGCACTACCGAATTCCTTCTACGAAGCCACAATTACTCTTATACCTAAACCACACAAAGACACAACAAAGAAAGAGAACTTCAGACCAATTTCCCTTATGAATATCGACGCAAAAATACTCAATAAAATTCTGGCAAACCGAATTCAAGAGCACATCAAAACAATCATCCACCATGATCAAGTAGGCTTCATCCCAGGCATGCAGGGATTGTTTAATATACGGAAAACCATCAACGTGATCCATCATATAAACAAACTGAAAGAACAAAACCACATGATCATTTCATTAGATGCTGAGAAAGCATTTGACAAAATTCAACACCCCTTCATGATAAAAGTCCTGGAAAGAATAGGAATTCAAGGCCCATACCTAAACATAGTAAAAGCCATATACAGCAAACCAGTTGCTAACATTAAACTAAATGGAGAGAAACTCAAAGCAATCCCACTAAAATCAGGGACTAGACAAGGCTGCCCACTCTCTCCCTACTTATTCAATATAGTTCTTGAAGTTCTAGCCAGAGCAATCAGACAACAAAAGGAGATCAAGGGGATACAGATCGGAAAAGAAGAAGTCAAAATATCACTATTTGCAGATGACATGATAGTATATTTAAGTGATCCCAAAAGTTCCACCAGAGAACTACTAAAGCTGATAAACAACTTCAGCAAAGTGGCTGGGTATAAAATTAACTCAAATAAATCAGTTGCCTTCCTCTATACAAAAGAGAAACAAGCCGAGAAAGAAATTAGGGAAACGACACCCTTCATAATAGACCCAAATAATATAAAGTACCTCGGTGTGACTTTAACCAAGCAAGTAAAAGATCTGTACAATAAGAACTTCAAGACACTGAGGAAAGAAATTGAAGAAGACCTCAGAAGATGGAAAGATCTCCCATGCTCATGGATTGGCAGGATTAATATAGTAAAAATGGCCATTTTACCAAAAGCAATCTACAGATTCAATGCAATCCCCATCAAAATACCAATCCAATTCTTCAAAGAGTTAGACAGAACAATTTGCAAATTCATCTGGAATAACAAAAAACCCAGGATAGCTAAAGCTATCCTCAACAATAAAAGGACTTCAGGGGGAATCACTATCCCTGAACTCAAGCAGTATTACAGAGCAATAGTGATAAAAACTGCATGGTATTGGTACAGAGACAGACAGATAGACCAATGGAATAGAATTGAAGATCCAGAAATGAACCCACACACCTATGGTCACTTGATTTTTGACAAAGGAGCCAAAACCATCCAATGGAAAAAAGATAGCATTTTCAGCAAATGGTGCTGGTTCAACTGGAGGGCAACATGTAGAAGAATGCAGATCGATCCATGCTTATCACCCTGTACAAAGCTTAAGTCCAAGTGGATCAAGGACCTCCACATCAAACCAGACACACTCAAACTAATAGAAGAAAAACTAGGGAAGCATCTGGAACACATGGGCACTGGAAAAAATTTCCTGAACAAAACACCAATGGCTTATGCTCTAAGATCAAGAATCGACAAATGGGATCTCATAAAACTGCAAAGCTTCTGTAAGGCAAAGGACACTGTGGTTAGGACAAAACGGCAACCAACAGATTGGGAAAAGATCTTTACCAATCCTACAACAGATAGAGGCCTTATATCCAAAATATACAAAGAACTCAAGAAGTTAGACCGCAGGGAAACAAATAACCCTATTAAAAAATGGGGTTCAGAGCTAAACAAAGAATTCACAGCTGAGGAATGCCGAATGGCTGAGAAACACCTAAAGAAATGTTCAACATCTTTAGTCATAAGGGAAATGCAAATCAAAACAACCCTGAGATTTCACCTCACACCAGTGAGAATGGCTAAGATCAAAAACTCAGGTGACAGCAGATGCTGGCGAGGATGTGGAGAAAGAGGAACACTCCTCCATTGTTGGTGGGATTGCAGACTGGTAAAACCATTCTGGAAATCAGTCTGGAGGTTCCTCAGAAAATTGGACATTGAACTGCCTGAGGATCCAGCTATACCTCTCTTGGGCATATACCGAAAAGATGCCTCAACATATAAAAGAGACACGTGCTCCACTATGTTCATCGCAGCCTTATTTATAATAGCCAGAAAATGGAAAGAACCGAGATGCCCCTCAACAGAAGAATGGATACAGAAAATGTGGTACACCTACACAATGGAATATTACTCAGCTATCAAAAACAACGAGTTTATGAAATTCGTAGGCAAATGGTTGGAACTGGAAAATATCATCCTGAGTGAGCTAACCCAATCACAGAAAGACATACATGGTATGCACTCATTGATAAGTGGCTATTAGCCCAAATGCTTGAATTACCCTAGATCCCTAGAACAAACGAAACTCAAGACGGATGATCAAAATGTGAATGCTTCACTCCTTCTTTAAATGAGGAAAAAGAATACCCTTGGCTGGGAAGGGAGAGGCAAAGATTAAAACAGAGACTGAAGGAACACCCATTCAGAGCCTGCCCCACAGGTGGCCCATACATATACAGCCACCCAATTGGACAAGATGGATGAAGCAAAGAAGTGCAGACCGACAGGAGCCGGATGTAGATCGCTCCTGAGAGACACAGCCAGAATACAGCAAATACAGAGGCGAATGCCAGCAGCAAACCACTGAGCTGAGAATAGGTCCCCCGTTGAAGGATTCAGAGAAAGAACTGGAAGAGCTTGAAGGGGCTCGAGACCCCAAAAGTACAACAATGTCAAGCAACCAGAGCTTCCAGGGACTAAGCCACTACCTAAAGACTATATATGGACTGACCCTGGACTCTGACCCCATAGGTAGCAATGAATATCCTAGTAAGAGCACCAGTGGAAGGGGAAGCCCTGGGTCCTGCTAAGACTGAACCCCCAGTGAACTAGACTATGGGGGGAGGGCGGCAATGGGGGGAGGGTTGGGAGGGGAACACCCATAAGGAAGGGGAGGGGGAAGGGGATTTTGCCCGGAAACCGGGAAAGGGAATAACACTTGAAATGTATATAAGAAATACTCAAGTTAATAAAAAAAAAAATGAATTCCAAACTTTAAAAAAAAAAAAAAGAAATTGCCCCTCCCAGTCTATGAGAGATAAACAAGTTAGATAAAAATAGAAACAGATTTGAAATAAGGCACTTAAATGACCAATGTAAACGTTTCAAATAGTTATTGGATGTGCCTACAAATGATGTAAGCCTTTCTCTCTGAGGGCATGAGAAAACTGAGACAGAAAAACAAACAAAAATCACTAAAGGACAATGAGAAAGCATATTATAGGTCAGATCCAAACCTGACTCAGTTTTGATCTGATGGAGGGGCTGTCTTTCAGATGGCTTGCCCACTCAGGGTGGTGAATGCACACAGTTATTTCTGTCAACCTTTGATTTCATCTTTCTCAATATGGGAGGTCCCATAAACCAACAGGTAAAAATTTTAAGAAAAACAATTTCCTAGACTACAAAACAGAAGGGATTACCAGGTAAAATTGATAAATAGATATTATAAAGAATTTTCATTTGTGTTTAATAAAGGTCAGAGGTCAGAATGAAAGGTGGGCAGAGGAGAAGAACAAAAAAAAAAAACAAAATTCAAAAACATGAGTCTCAGAAGCTTAGGAATGGAAGTTCTTCCAGAAGAACATGGCACAGGTCACACACAGCCCGCCACATGATACAGGGTCTATGGGTACAGGATTTCTCCAGGTGGAGATAATGAGAAACAGAAAGAGGCATCCTAGAAAGAACACGAATTGCTCAAACCAAAACAATGACACAAGAAGTAACCTTGGGCAAGTAGCAGGACCCAAAGATGCCTGTTCAGAAGTGTGTATTGTCATTACACAAAGCAGAACCATGGCACCAGAAACCCAGTAACAGTTGTAGAATGGAAATTAAGAAGACATGAATGTGTGTGGCAGCTTTCTCTCTAAGATGTGGCAATGATGCTAACACCACTCAAGTTTCTCAGCTTAGCACTAGGAAGGTGGACTCCATTAAGAGTAGAAAGAATATTCACAGTTTCCTTGTTCATTACTTCACTGCAGGATGCCTAGTATGGTAGTTAATCTTGACTGTCAAATAGTCAGGATTTAGAATCACCATGGAAACAGATGTCTGGCATATCTGTGGGAGATTTTCCAGATCAGGTTAACTGAGGTGGGAAGACCAAATCTAAATGTGCAGAAATGTGCAAGATCTCAAAATAAAACAAACAGCAAAAATAAAGATAAAAAAAATGACAGCCAAGCTACAGTGTTCACCACTCCCTGCTTCCTGAGGACAGAGGATGAACACTAAGCTGCAGCGTTCACCTCTCTCTAATGACAGATGCTTCCTAATGACAGATGCAACATGGCCCGGCATCTCAAGTTTCTACCTCCATGGCATCCCACCATGATTGATCCTTCCCCACAACAGAGCCAAAATGAGCATTTCCTTCTCTGTGTTGCTTTTTTCAGGTATCTTACCTCATCGATTCAACACTAGGTTGGTTTTATAATTTGCTGTTGGTAATCATGCTTCAATAAACACTGATATTTAAGTATCTCTAGGATATATGGACCTGTGCTCCTCAGGTAAATAAATGCCCTAGAGTGGTGTACTGGGTCATACAGAATTTGTTTTTAGTTTTCTAAGAGACCTCCAGACTGACTTCAGTAACAGCTGCAATAGTTTAACTCCCACAAGTCGGTCTGTAAGGTCTCTCATGGAAAAAGTCATGGCATTGTGAGAAAATAGATACACCAGGAGATAGTCATATTAAGTGAATTGAGATAACCTCAGAAACTCAAATATCATGTTTTCTGTCATTTGTCCCTCCAGAGTTTTACAGAAACAAGAGTAACAAAGGAGAACTAATAGGCTGCCATGAAGGGAAACTTGGGTCCCAGGAGCAACATGCTCAACATATAATATATCTACAAAAGCTTGTAGATGTTAGCTATTTTTAAAGGAATATGCCAAAATTGGTCCTTTTCTTGACTAAGCCCACTGTACCTGACAAATACTGAAGCCAGTTACTTCTCTAAAGAGAGATTCCATACCATTTTGAGTTGAAGTTTTTATAAGTCATGGTTTTTAAACCTGACACAAACAAACCAACAGTTGACACAATCAAAACAAATTTTACCTCTGCCTGATCATTTCCTGTGATAGAGTGTTAGAGTTTGAATCTGAAATGCCCTGGCAGTGCCAACTTATGAATTCCTAGCTTGTGGTGAGATTTTCCAAAGCCATGGGGAGCATTTAAGAGAGGGAGTCTCCATGATAGAAATAGAGCATGAGGAGAAAGCTTTTGAAAGTTAAGCCTACCCCTATTTCCTGCCTGTGCTATCTGACCTAGTGCCACTGCGTCTCTGTGGCCAGAACAGTATCACCATCATCAATCCTACTGGGCCTCTCCTAGCATACTGGATTTAAAAATCCCTCTAATACTGTGTGAAAAAACAAACCTGTCTTCCCATGGGTTGTTTCTGTCCAAGCAACACAAAAGTAACTACACAGATACTCTAGTAACCAGTTCACATAGTGGAGTAACTAACAACATACTGCAGTAACTAACACAGGTACTGAAGTGACTAATACCCATACTAAAGTAACTAATGTGGTTACTGAAGTGACTAACATAAATACTGAGGTAACTAACACAGGTACTGAAGTGACTAGCACAGGTCCTGAAGTGACTAACACCAATACTAAAGTAACTAACATAGGTACTGAAGTAACTAATACAGGTACTGAAATAACTAACATGGATACTGAAGCAACTAACATAGGTACTGAAGTAACTAATACAGGTACTGAAGTAATTAACACACGCATTGATAAATCTAACTCATGACCCTTGCAATTCTGTTCAAAACTCATCCCCATTGACATAGTGGCATAAATGTTTCTCAAATCTTGACTTATTTTTTCTAAGATATTCAATATCATGTCTTATATTTGATGTTTTTGATTGAACTAGAATTGTACTGCATGTGTGTGTGAATGAGTGTGTGTGAGTGTGTGTGCATAAAACAACACTAATCAGTGAAAAAGAGAGCCTTTGACTTCTTTACAAGTAATGGACAGTAGAGAGAATGAATTCTTGAGTTCTGAGAAACTGCAGAATCGCATTTAGAAGGTTGTTTGAGAAACCAACAAACAGCATTGATGCTCTGAGCCATGATAAGTAGATCAGCCAAGAGTCAGCATATAAGAAACCAGAAGACATAGACCTTAAACTTCTTTTTTCTTCTATTACTTTTAATTTTTTCATACCCCAGTCATTACTCCCCTCCTGGTCCATCCTCCTACAGTTCTTCATCCCATTCCTCCTCTTCCTCCTCCTTCTAGAAGAGGATGTCCCCACCCCACCAAACCTCCTCACTCCCTGGGTCCTCAAGTCTCTTGAGGGTTAGGCACATCTCCCACTGAGGCCAGACCAGACAGTCCTCTGTGTATGTAAGGGGCCTTATATGAGCTAGTGTATGCTGTTTGGTTGGTGGCTCATTGACTGAGAGATCTCAGGAGTCCAGGTTAGTTGAGATTGCTGGTCTCCCTATGGGGTCACCCTTGGAGAGGCCCAACAAGCAGCTGACTGGGACAGATGCAGATACTTACACCCAATGGACTGAAGGTGGAGACCCTGTGGTTGAATTAGGGAAAGGCTGGAAGAAGCTTCAACTTCTTTAAAATTTTAACACATGGGCAAGGAAATATGATTCGCTATTTTCATTCTTTTAGATTTATTTTTTTACTGTAATTTGCAATTTTTCTGGTACACTGTGGAATAACTGCCTTCTGTGTTTCTCTAGATGTCTGAGTAAGCCTTACCATTGATTAAAATTTTTTGTAAGATATATTTAGTACTCATTACAGAATCTAAAATGTTTTCTGAAGTAACTGAAAGAGAGCTTGCTAGGTGCCCCACTTTCTTAAACTCAAATATACAGAGACCAAAATGACTTTACCAAAAGCTCAATGATTAAATGGAAGCTGTGTATTCATGAAACTTTCAAGTCCCTTTACTCAAAGACTTGCTATCTAGGTCATAACTATCAGTAGCTCCCTATGTGCCATTTTGTCAGTAAGTAGAGAAGTATGATCCAAGGGAAAAACAAAATTTGGTGAAATGCTTTGGCTGGGTTAATTCATCTGAAATCTCCAACCTTTACAAACTCAGCATTAGAAGAGAGCAAAGTGCCCATGTTCTAATTAACTCTGGCTGCATCACAAAGACAATTCCCTTTTTTCATTAGTAACATTCAGTAAATATATTATATATTTATTTATATTTAATTTTATAATTATTATATTTATATAAATATATAAAATTATATGATATAAATGTATGTGAGGAAGGCATATATGCAAACACAAGTGTATGTCTGTAATATGTATGTTGTTAATTCAGAAGATTAGATATGGTTGTTTTTACAGAGAGAACATCTATAAAAACCTGTCAGTTAAAAAAAAGAAGCCTTCTCCAATTCTAAGAACTGAGGCTTGAAATTGATTAGGATCACTCACATTTAAATATTCATTTTCAATTTTCAGTATGATTGCTGTAATAATTAAATTTTTCTTTTGCACTGTAACCAAAAGCATATTTAGACTTACATCTTATAAACTTAATTAAATTGATAAGCAAGACACTGTATTCTCATTACTAGGAAATGCCAATGTTCTGTTAGACTTTTAAGTAAAAAGAAAAAGAAATTTTGTCTTTGTTTTTCATTTTTAAATAACAATATGAGGAACAAAGAAATCATCTAACACATTTCACAGAGAGGTTTTGGTAAAAGCGTAGAGCTGTCAGGAGCTATTACCACGAATGGAGCCTGGCATTTCAAAGAAAGAAAAAGATTTAATTTGATTTCAAAAGATAAATTGAAATTGAAACCATGGAGATGGGGACCTTGTAATCCGACTAAAACAGAGGAAGGGCTTTCAGAGCAATTATTCTCATTTTTAATGTGCTGCATTTTGAAGGGAAAACATTACCCCTACACTGGGCAAGTGAGGAAAGGGAAATCGGTATGCAAGTCTGAATGATGGTAACAGAATTCACCAGGACCATCTCAAGAACCAGATGTGCTTTCTTTGATGTCCCTGCAAATGTAATTCTGAAGGGTTTACTTTAAAATTTTAAAGATACTGGGTTCGTAGCAGATATAGATGCTTATATAACCACCCCCTGAAATTTTTCTTCTTTGGTGATGCCCATAGGAATTTTTTACCCTAAAAGGAGCTGACTCTTCTTGGGTGCAACAGACAGTTCTAGTACAAAGTCAGAACATTCGGTGTCACAGTGATTGTTTAACTGGAAGAGGAGGTGCTAACACTAGGTGAAACTCTTCCATATTCTTTTTCCAGTCTGTTTTTACAGATAATCTTTTTAGAAAGAAGGAAAGCAGAAAACATTCTTTTTCCAGAAACAAATAATAACACTGAGGATAACAGCATAAATGAGAGATCTGTAGGGAAGCAGAAAGAATTTCATCTGTGATTCTACTATCAAAGATGACTGACAGTACTGATGTTTTCCTAAAGCAGAGAACTAACTAGGTTTTTGAATTCCCCAAACACTAATCTGAGACATAACCAAAAGGAAGATAAAAGATACCTACTATTCAAACACAAGAAAGCAGCTAGAGTTGAAAATCATAGTAATTGGTTTTCAACTGCATTACAATAATATGATTACCTTCAGAATCAAATATTCAGACTAACAAATTCAATATTTTCTTTTCTGCTTTTTTAAGAGGAGTGCTGGCACAGCAAGTAAAGATCCAGTTACACCCATGACTGAGAAGGCAAAAGTAGAAGAATCATAGGTTCAAGGCCCTGTTCACCACAAAAGAAGAATCCACACATGTAAGGACGGTTGACATCATATTTCATGGGAAACATAAGTAAATCGCTTATGAGATACTGAAGGGACAGTTATATCAACTATATTCTGTGCTATGCTCTATTAAATACTAAATTAAAACATCTATTTCCTTAGTGGTTAGTTTAAAGATATCAATCTTAATTAAATAATGTAATATATAGGGGCCAGCAAGATAGCTTGGTGGTATTGGCCACCAGGCCTGATGATCTGATTTTGATCTGGAACCTGCAAAAGAGTAGAAAGAGAGGACTTATTCCACAAAGCTGTCTTCTGTCTTCTAAACACATATGGCACACACAAATATACATACATTGACAAATAAATAAATCTTCAAAAAATAAACTTATCTAATTTAGCATGTACTTTGTCAGAGCAAGTACATATAAAAATTTTAAATAGTAAAATGCAGAGAGGATATCAGCTTCCAGAAAAATCAGAGGGACCTCTATAAGTCAGAAGAGTCATGTGAAAGGGGATCTGGAAACAGACCTTCTATCAAAAGATAATTATATAGCAATTTTCCTGGATAAAAGAAGATGAAATATGTCCCCAAGTAGAATGGCACAGAGTCAAAAGATAAGGATACCAGAAAATGACTCTGCAAAACCCCAGGATGAATGGGTATACCTTGCCTGAGCATCAGGACCCACACACTAGTGAAATATGGAGAAGACAGCATTTTCATGTTCAGCACCTTCAAACCACTCCCTATCTACTCCTTAAAATTCTCTCACAATTTGAGCATGAGTTTCAGAGATTAAGGTATTGACTGTTTTCTTCATTTTTGCATTGCTATGACTTTGACCAAGGCAACTTACCAAAAGAAAAAAAATTAACAGGAGTTCATAGTTTCAGAGGGTGAGTCTATGACCATCACGATGTGGGGAACATGGCAGTAGGGGGCAGGCATGATGCCACAGCAGCAGATGATAACTTACAGCTGATCCACAAGCATGAAGCAGGGAAGGCGTGAGCGAAATAGAGCTGGTAATGGGCATTGTAAAGCCCAGCCAGTGACACACTTCCACCAGCAAAGCCATATCTTACCTCCTAATCTTTCCTAAACAATTCAATCAATGGGAGAAGCACCTGGTCCTGCCAAACCTTGACCCTCCAGTGTAGGGGAATGTCAGGGCTGGAGGCAGGAAGAGGTGGATAGATAGGTGGGGAAATACCCTCATAGAAGGGGAAGATGGAATGGGGGTTTATGGATGAGAAACCGGGAAGGGGATAAAATTTGAAATGTAAATTTAAAAATTCCAATAAAAATATATTTAAAGTACAAGATATAATAAGACATTTTAAAGATATATTTTCTTTATAACTATTTATGTGGGGGAAGGATATGCTGAAAGATAGTATCAAATCGGATAGAGCTGGAGTGGCCCTGCCCAACGTAGATGCTGAGAACCAAACTTCGGCCCTCTGCAAGAACAGTGTGTGCTCTTTACCACTGAGCTGTCATTCCAGCACATAATAACGTTTTTATGAAAGCTACAGTACTGACAAGAAGTTGTTATAATTAGTAACATTCTACATAATGCACAAGATATTGCTA